>NW_017731670.1:1826727-1837445 GCF_001890085.2 Hipposideros armiger
CTACCATTATTTCATAAAGATAGGGTGCAGTTTAAGACCAACGAGACAGAAAGAAAATAGAAAGAGCCTATCCTCAGAAAGAAGGATATTTTTATAATACATTATATTTTAATTTTATTACAAGTTGACTAAATTGTCTTTATTTTTTTTTAAAGCCTTGGTTTGAGAACCAGCTTTTGGGAATCACTGTTCTAGGACACATTCCCTTTATGGTAAATGTTAGGTATCCAGGATCACTGAACCTGCACAGGGCCTTTTTATGAGATTACTTCCAGTGTAATGGAATTTGGGATGAGGCAGGTCCATTTTGGAGCCCATCCAAGGGGGTTTATTTAATGAAGTAGCACAGATATCTCATTATAGGGCAGCCTCACCTATAATTGCTCTGCTGAGAATAATTCTGTAGCAAATCTCTAGGGCATGAAAATGTGGACATCCCAGAAAGCTTAATTTAAATGAATTCTAACACAGATAGTTCTTCGTGCAACATAATCAAGAAACCAAGAGTTCACCAAATTCTGAGTATCCCAGCTGTTTTTACACATTTGTGGATTTGCTTGTGGACTCTGTACACATTTTTTAACTCCTGCTGGGGGTCCAGACCCTTTTGTTCAGATAATCATCACGATAACCCTCAAAAATAGATATTATCATCCCCATTTTCCAGAAAAGGAAACCGATGCTCCAAAATGTTAACCAAAAAAAGCTTAAAGTGCCACAACTAGCTTATAGCAGGGCTGAGGCTGAATTCAAATGCCCTGATTTCACATCTGGAACTCTTACACTACTGCATGTCATACCTTAAAATGTGTAAAAATTGTCTAGGACTATTGTTACAAATGGAGATTCTCATGCATTAAGTCTGTGATGGGCCACAAGATGCCTCATTTCAAATAAGCTCCCAAATGATGTCCGTGCTGCTGGTCCAGGGATCACTCTGAGTAGCAGTGACTTGTGCCATACCACTGGTGGGTTTGCCAGTGCCTGCCTGCCATTGTCCCTCTAGCAAGCTAGCAGTAAGCACTTCCTTCTAGCATCTAGCTCACACAGCCCTAGGTGGCCATGTAGGTTCAGAGCTGTGATGGACGATGCACCGAATTTCGAATCAGATTATCTGTGTTTGATGTTGCTTCTGGTACCTAATTTCTGTGTGAGCAACTTTCTTAACCCTTTAGAACACTTGAGTAGGAATGATAATAACTAATGCCCAACTTCAAGGTACTTTAACATAGGATTGCTCGTTAAAACACATGATGAACTCTAAATTTATGCACAAGTTGTCACTGTACTGCTAAAGCACCTCATTTCCCTGTACAGTATGTATTTAACTTAAAATTTTAGCACCGCAAAGGATTTTGCCCAATTCAGTGTTAATCATCATTGTTTTAACCCATATCCTTTTCCCCCTTTGATTAACATTAAAAATGTATCACCTTTTAATGATATTTGAAATTCAGTCAAAGCAAGGGGTCAGAATAATATTGACAACCCAATACATTGCTTTCTACTCTGTCGCCACCTTTCAGAAGCAGTTATTTAAATCAAACACTATTTTGAACTATTAACTGCTTTTGACAAAAATATAAGCCTTCACTTTAATGCACAAATTGTTATGCTAGAAATAGTTCAGTGTTTTTTATTTGTCATGTATAAGCTGACTGTTGAACTCTGCATGTTCAGGATTAAACATTTGAGTTTATAACTTGATTGTTGCCATCTTTGTCCTATCCAGACACCATATTTAATAAGTATTTAATGATAAAATATTTTATTTGTAATGCTAGCAAATTTACATATCAAGAAAATACAAAATAAATGCTTCCATTAACCTGAAAATTAAGTAGTAAAATTAGGCATATCCCTATAATTAAACATTAGTTAAATAAGACAAATCTCTAGAAAAGCAAGATTTGCCATTGTAAGAAAAAAGTGTGTTGAAACCACTAACATTCACTGCCTGTTTCAGCCTGACATAGTGCTAGATGCAGGGAATACAAATATAAATAAAACCTAGTTCCTGCCCTCAAAGAGCCAGAGATTGGAGAAAAATATAATAATAGGGTCCTGCTTCCTGTTTCAAGACTTCATTCATATTTTCAGCTTATGTATTTTTTTACTTTTAATTTAGTGTGTTATTGTTGTATATATCTTAAAAGGTTTTTCCTTCTGAAATGTATGTTTTTTAAGTGGACATTTAGAGGGACTTCCAACATATTTCAGTGTCAATTAACTCTAGTGGCCATCATTCCAACCCCAATGGAATCAAAAAGATTAAAAGATTTAAGCTACACAAAGGAGAGTTGATTATTGGTTAAAGGAACACAGTATTTTTTTTCAGGCCGAGTAGAGTAAGTCCCCGACTTACAAAAGAGTTCCGTTCCGGGAAAACGTTCGTAAGTTGGATTCATTCGTAAGTCCAACAGTGAGTCTTTGCGCTTCCTAGCAGTCCCCTCCACATCACCACTGCTTTTCCTCTTGCTTCCGGACATCCTGGGCTCTGACTGAGCACTGTACTGCTGTACACTATCGCACTGTACAGTAAGCACAAGCAGCACAACTGTGACAATGTCCGGCAGACACGTGAGCTACTTCCACAATTTGTTCGCATCTACGAATGTTTGTAATGCAAGGTCCGTTCGTATCTGTGAAAGTTTGAACTTGAATGTTGTAAGTCGGGACTTACTGTATTATTAAAAAGAGATGGGAAATGGTAAGAATGTCTACAGTGATTGTTCAATTTGCTGGGCCCTGTTAGGAAGGTGGCTTTTTATCCAGGTGGCCTGGGTCCCCTGCACACCCATCCTCTTGACTCATCTGCTGTTAAGCCGTCCCCTTTTCCTGCGTGTGAGCAGCCGTTGACACAGCAAGGAAAAGAGCAGCAGTTCTTACTTGTACACAGCACCCATAATGTGGAAGAGCTTGTGGGGATGGATGTGGGGGGAATCAGAAGGAGGGAAGAGTGGAAAAGGGGGTCAGCTGAGGGTTACAAGGCAGGCATTGGCTGTCCCGAGGAGAGCTGAGCTGTCCCATAGTGGTCAAGTGTGAGGGAGGGGTGAGTAGGAGAATTTTTAAGAAATAAGACTATATACTATAATCTGTATCCCTTTCCAAATGAAAGAATTCCATTTTATATAAAAATATGAGATTCATAGATCCTTGACATAATTAATGTCACCTAAAGGAGCTATTAAACACACACACACACACACACACACACANCAGTCTAGTTGTGGAGGACGTTGCTTCACTGGCCCAAGTTGGCACCATCATTGCGCTCTTCCCGGGTGAGGCAGATCAGTCGCAGGCTTCTGGAAGGCCGCTCACAGCTGCTGCTGGCCGCTCACGCTGGCTGCTGGCTACACATGGTAGCCCATGGCAACCCACTGCCATAGAGGCTGCAGCCTACCCTGTGGCCGGCGACTCATGGCAGCCCAGCTCCAGGTTGAGTTGTTGTTCAGCATCTTAGCTGTGGAGAGCAGTGTCACTGGCCCTCATATGTGGGATCCGAACCAGGTCCCTCTGGCATCCCAAACCAGTTCCCAACCATCGCGCCACTCGGCCGGCCCTGAATTCAATGTCTCTTAACTTTATATTCTTCAATACTGAGTTTTCTCAGGTATTATTTAATGCATCTCTCCCTTTTCCTTAGGTCCTAGCCTGGCTTTGAGTAAGATAGGTTGAATGACAAACACCGAGGGCATAGTGATAAGAATCATACCTGACAGATAGATGCATCAATGAATATTTGAGTGTGTGTAAGTTAGGATTAGTTTTGGCTGCAAGTGACAGGAAACCCAAAATAACAGTGTTTAAAGCAAGAGAGAAGTACATTTTTCTTTCAGATAAATGTAGGTAGAAAAGTGCTGGTATGGGAAGATCATCAGTGTGCCAAATTCTATTTTGTTCTTCAAGATGTGGCTTTGACCTCATGATCCAAAATGGTAGCTCCTGTTGGTATCATTGAATCCACAATCTAGCCAGTCAGAAAGGGGAAAAAGGAAGGACAAAGAAAGGCACATTGTGTCCCTATAAGCATACTTATATAAGCACAGTAGTTTCACACACCATTTCCATTTTTTTCTCCATTGCCCCAAAATTAATCATTTGGCCACAGAAACCTACAGGCTGAAAAATATGGTCTTTATTCCAGATGGTCCTGTCATTCAGTGGTCCTGTTACTGAGGAAGAAGAGAACAGATATTGCAGGATAACTAGCAACTTTCCCATAGAGTGCTTATTATTTGGGAGGCATTGTGAGACATACAAAACGCTTGCCAAATAGGTGGTACAAAGTCAGGTGCAGGAGTATACAGATAACTAGTTGTGAATAAAGGTAAACCACAAAACACACACACACACACACACACACACACACAAAACCCAGAAGAATAAAAACTGGGGAAAGGCCCTAAAGATTTGTGAATATTTGTTAATTGACATGGTAACTTCCAATGCATGTAATAATCCTACTAGGAATATTCTGCTTATATGTTAAATAACAGCCTGTGCTGTTGACAAAGTATTAATTTACTTTGTTTCCATAGTATAGTCACTAACTAGATGGGTGAATTTATAATAGTATTTTATAATGATTAAGATAAAATGGTACGCAATGATTGACAAGACAAAGTTTAGCTTCAAAAAAGTAGTCAACTTTAATCTTTTAGGATTTCAGAACAATGGAGGCATCAATTAAATGTGCTTGAGGAAACTTATTTTGCTATGCTTTCTCTTTACTCTATAAAGTTGAACCAGTTATGTAGGTAAGCTTAGTCCTTAGCTCTGTGACCAACATATCAATCTTTGTTAAGTTTTATTAGAATGAGTCATCATTTGCTCTTGTGTTTGTATTCACATCAGAAATGACACTTGTAGGGCAAAAGGTATAAGCTGAAGATAAATACACACATTCATATTAAATCACATTTTCATGCCTAGATGCTATTCCCTGTAGTTTTTAGAGGACAAGTATTCACCCACTATAAAAATAGATAGCAGGGGTACTTTATAAGGAATATATGTATACAGATAGAAATATATGAGGCCAGTGTGTTGTATTTGTATTTGCATATTAGAAAATACATACTACTTCTAAGAAGTCACTTGGCTGTCAATAAAAAGTAGGAAAAATTAATAAATATTCTTGCTGTGTTTTCATAGGAAGAAAAATAATTATTAATAGCAAATAGACCTATAGGAAAACTTGAAGGTTTGGGAATGTACTAATTGAATTTTTCTTGTCACCTATAGGAAAAACACTCAAAGAAATGATAAAAGGTTCTTCTAAGTTTGTAGCATGCAACCTAAACAATATCATCCTTTCAGCTTTACTCATAGGACCTTAGTAATTAAGAGGTCCCCACCTTTGGAATCAGAATAGATTGATACATACCCTTCAAAATGCACAGCTTCAAACAGTTCCATTGAGCCAGCCAAAGAAGCCAGAACACAGCTTATCCCTTACCAAATGGAACTTGCAATTCTGATTTCATGATGTAGAAACCCCTTGAGGTGCTAATCTTTTTTTAATATCTTGGCACTCCAGGCACTGATCTGTGAAGTTAGAGTAATAATTCACATTTATGGAGCTCTTTCTACGGGTCAGATTCTACATTTTACATTCTGGGAATATTTGCATTTATGATTCCATTTTATTCTCACAAGCATACGAGATGGGACGATTATGATTCTTGTGTTGCTAATGAGAAAACTAAGGCATACACAGGTTAAGTAACTTGCTCAAGGGTCAGCAGCTAGAAGTGGTAGAGCCAGGAGCTGAACCGGGGTGATCTAGTTCAGAGCTCGCCAGCTTAACCCCTGTGCTTTTGCTACTCTAAGTGTGAGTTTGTGGGAACTGCAGAATTTCGTACTGTGCCAGACTTGCAGACTCAGGACTGGCATTTTAACAAGATCCCGAGTGGTCCTTGTGCACATAGCAGTGTGAGGAGCGTGGCACTCTGTCATGTGACAACACGGGACAGATTTGCTTTCCTGTTAAAACTTTGCCCCTTGGTCCCTAATTAAAATGCCCCGCACTAATTTCATAGGAAAGAATTTCCTTTTAAGCAGGTTTTTTTTTCTATAACAAAGGTTTATAATTTTTAGATTTCAAGGACCCATAAAATTAAAAAAAGAAAACAAGTTAAAGAGGATTTACACTGTACTTGTATTGTACAAAAGCATTACAAAAACTNAAAAAATTGTTTTCTATTATTGTCCTGAAATTGCTTCCATTTAAATACTTAGAGGTATGGTCTTAACTTTGGTTAGCTTTGTTGTTTGTACACTTAAGTCAGCATTTATTACATGGTTAGTATGTGCCAGCAGTTTTCTTACTACACCTCCTTCAAGTGTCATAAGCACCCAAAGAAGTAGGTCTATCATTAGCCCCATTTTGTAGATAAGGATACTAAGGCTCTGGGAAGTCAAATAATTTCCTTAAGATTACCCTGCCTACCAGTAAGTAGCAGAGTTAGAGCTTGAACTTAGGCCTATGGGATTCCAAGCACATAGTAACTATCACCATTACACTTAACTGCCTACTTAGCAGTGGAGCCCTTTTTCAAATAAAATCTTATAGAACCATGAGTCATATTCAAAATATGTTATAAGCAACCTAGCCAAATCACTAAACAATCATAAAAAGGGCACACATTAATCTGAAGAGACGCCTACAATCATTGGCTGAAAATGAGCTCAATGAATTTAGAAAGATAAAATAGAACAGTCCTGAGGCTGCTATGGAGGACCAGTGACTCACCCTGTGGCCTGCCCAACACATCCTTTTGGAAGAAGCTCATTCTATCCTCATTTCCCCTTTGTGCCCCACCTCACAGAAACTGAGGTTTGATATTAAAGGGTAAAAAAATAAAACTCTCATTAAGCTTCATGCTGTTTGTATTAATCCATGATGTAATATAAGAGCTCATATTTCTCATATTTGTACTCTTCCTGAGTAAATGGAGATAAAGATATAGATTCATTCAAATCCCTTTAAAATATCTTTGGACTACACCTACTTCTAATTTTTTTAGTATTGTTTCATGAGGAAAGCTGTCCTTGTATATTTTAGCCTATACCTGCTGGTAAATATATGTCTGCATTTTATGGTCATTTACTATATGTTCACAACTATATGCTTATAATTCCCCATTGGCTGAAAGTTACTTTCCTGTTTAAAATGTTATATAGAGAATATAATGTCCAAAAGAGGAGTTCTCTTTAAATATTTATCTTTCATTTATTTAAATAGTTACCAGGTAAACATTACAGTGGGAAGATGACCCTTGGATATTGCTCTTACCATGAAGAAAATCAGACAAAGTCTGGAGGAAGGCATATAGGACAAGCCTACCAATTGTGAAAACTCATATATTGGGGCCTCAATACATCAGTGATTGAGCCAGTTAATATTTGAATTTTTTTTTCAGAAAGTACTTGTGGTGGCTTACTAGACAAAGAAACATAGCTAAAATAAGAGCAGAGGAACACAGATAAAAAGGGAATCAAATAGAGTAGGGGCAGAGGGAGTATGATGTGCAAAAGGAAAAAGAATAAATCACAAAGCCTAGTCTGTGCTCCCTGGTACTCCAAATTAGTACAAAGTGGTATTTTGTACTTACTGGGAGCCAAGGTGAAAAGAGATGGAATCCATTTAGCTAGTTTACATATACTAATTTTAAATAATACTGATCCATGAGAAGATAAAGTCTTTTTATTACTACTGAACTCTAAAAGATATTTGTTACAGAGGAATCTGTATAAAGAGTATCAATATCGACTATATAAAGGAGGGGAGATTCAAGATGGCTGAGTAGATAAATACTGTGCCTACTTCCTTTTGTGAACAAATTAAAAATACAACTAAATTACAGAGCATTCAACCTGGAGAGCCATCTTAACTCTGCCTAAACAGAAGTTTTATAACTAAGGATATAAAGAAGCCCTGTCGAGACTGGTAGAAGGGGCAGAGACACAGAACTAGCTAACCTCAAACCTCCCTGTGGCAGGAGGGATGCCTCTGCTGTGAAAGTTCCCCCCAGAGGAGCAAGGAACCCCAGCCTCACACAGTCCTCCCCATCCTAGAGTACTGGTGCCAAGAAGAGGAGGCCCCACAACATTTGACTGTGAAAAACAGTGGGGATTTTGACCATCCAGGTGGGAAGGAAGGCAGCGGGAAACCCAGGCATCATCTTAAAGGGTCCACACATAGACTCTCTCACTCCCAGGCACTCACCTTGGGCTCCAGCAGAGAGACAGTAATTTGGGGGGGGGGTGTTGGNCTGAATAATTTTTTATGACTACTTAGGAGGAAATATACCAATACATATAGTGGTATCACATCTTTTTAATGAAAAAAAAATCACCTTAATTTACCTTGAGTGTTTAGAAATTAATTTAAAGTATTAATAAATAAGAATTCTCAATGGTCCTGTTAACATACTATGTGTGTATGCTGTTGGTGTGCTCTGTGCTTTTAGTACACTCTTTGGGATATTTCCTAGAGCCACATTCTAGATAGGGTGATAATTATTTGTTGGCATGTAAAGTTTTAAACACAACAAAGAAATGTTTCTAAATACCAAGCGAAATGGTGAAAAAATGAAAATTAATGAAACAATCAATATTTCCAATTTCTAATGCCCTCATAAGGTGTGAATGTTGAAAGCTGGTAACCTCACACCAGTTGGTTCTTTTGATTTTATTTTATTCATTTTATAACTTTAAAACTTCACTTAGCAATGGATCAAAATAAGATGCCCAAAGTAATTTAAAGTAACTCAGGCCTGATACTAATCTCAAATTAGGAATGAGCAAAATGTTCTACCATTTGTATGGGTTATGGGAGCAGCAGTCAAGTAGCCACTTAAGCAAAAAAGTAAGTAAAATATTATGCTCTCTAACACTGGGAACATATGTCATCTTAGAGTACAGGAAGCCATTGCTGGCACTCAGGGGCCTGCTCAGCATTTCTGGCTCCCACAGAGAGTTTTTTTCACAGATACTTTAAAATTGAATTACTGTATGTTTCCCTCCACCATAGTGTCATGAACGCTGAGGCTGCAGTCTAAAGCAGGTCCCAACTGCTAAGTGATGGATTTAGGCAGAGTTCTCAGAGGGGGCGTCCAGAGAACACGATCTTACACGTGGGGGTGTCCATTTAAGGCATCACACAGTTGCTGCCACCACCACTTGTTAATTTAGACTGTCAAAGGAGGAATACGAAAAAATGAAAACGAATGCCAAAAGCCTTAGCTGAAACTAGAGAGAAGTGTGGGTGGCTGCGATAGGTTTTTGACCCCCACGTACGTGCCTTCTGGTGACAGTGACATGTGGCAGTGGAATCCGCAGCTCACTCATCAGTTCACACACACCCAGTGTGACTAACACAAGTGGGAGCTGTTCTGTGCCACTCACTGCTTTTGTTTTATATTAATTTATCACTTATTTTTTGAATAGGTAATATATTCACATAGTTTAAAATTCAAAAGGTACAAAGTAGTACGCGGTAAAAAGTCTCCTTTCCACCTCTTCCAGCCTCCCAGTTTTCCCTCCAAATGGGCAACCATTGTTCATCTTTTACGTTAATAATTATAAACAATGTGGTAATACATAATATTCCTTCTGCAGCTGATTTTTTACTTCAAAGTATGTCTTAAAGACTATTCTATGTCAGCATATAACATTCTTCCTCCTCTTATTGCATAATATTCCACTACATTAAGGATATATATATATANATCAAATAAGGGTGGATTAAATAAAGCCAGATTCCAAATGGTCTGAAAAAGCAGGTAGGGTAAATTGGGATTTATAGTGAAGGCAATGGCGGTGCTCTTGGAAAGAAAGTAATAATGTAGAAAAAAAAAAGGGGGGGTGGGAAGCTTGAGAACCAATGAAGGAAATATTGAGTAGTTACTACTTTATCAATACTATGATGGTTATTATGGGAGCTACAAGGAAGTATAAGACTTCGACCCTCAAATTATAGCTCTTTATCCTTTCTTCAGTTACATCTGAAATATAATTATACTCTCCTTCTAGTAAACATTTTATTTGCCATGGCTCAATTATTGATTTAAGGAGAAAACAGCCAGGGGGATGCAAGAATGAGGGAACCAGAAAGCGAAAACTCCAGGGTAAAACAGGAAGAGTGGGTGTTGCTAAAGTAGAAAGTGCAGGGCAAAATGGGGAGAAATGAGGCTGGAAGAACTGGCAGGTTGTCAGAGGGCCATGTATGCCTTGTCACAGTCAAACATTATCCGGTAGGCAACAGAGGCCTCTCCAAAGGATTAATATGGCAAATGGTAGAGTCAGATTTTTGTTTCTGCTATATTACTCTAGTGTGTAGAGAGAGCAGAAACACTGCTCAGTTTCTGGGTTATAATCTATTAGTGGGTTGTGAAATGAATGTAATGGGTTGTGACCAGCATTGTGTTTAATTGAAATCAATAGACTAGACTAGAATAGAATAGAATAGAATAGGAAATATAATACAATAGAAAATACCACAATTCATGGGATATTGGAAGGTAAGTCTTACTTTGTGAGAACTTTCTGTAATATATTCAAATATATCTATATTTGTCTATAAATAGAAATACAGATGGGAGAAGAGAGGGAAATAAATTATGTGTGCTCTCTAGCTGTGTGTGTGTGTGTGTGTGTGTGTGTGTGTGTGTGTGTGTGTGTCCTGGCTATGATGTAAAATATATTTA
>NW_017731670.1:1844340-1862643 GCF_001890085.2 Hipposideros armiger
GTGTAGCTGGCAGGTGGGAGCCATGTACCCTGTTTTGAGCCTGTCCCCTATGCTTACAGCTAGATCTGAATCTGATTGGTCTGGTGAGCTCTGTGGCTCCACTCTGCTAACTCAGTGGGACCCCACCCCACCCAACTACCCCAACGTCAGAAGCACTGTCTCCAAGAGCAGCCAGACCTGCCCACATTGGACAATTTCTTAGAAAACTATCAAAGTCAATGGGCCCAAGGTGGGTGGCAACTGGCCTCGGTGTGTTCTGAGACTTTTGCTGAGTAGCTTCAGGCTCAGCACTGGCACCAAACCAGAATTTACATTAACCTGGTGACCACAACTCTTTCTACTCTAGTGACTCCCTGAAACTCTGCCTCATCCAACCAACTTGCATACTGCACAAGGCTTTATCAGTAGCTGAACCTTAAGGGAGGTGCAAGGTGACAGCATGCCTCCAGGTTCCTGGCATTTTGGGGGGCTACCCCAGGCCCAGTACTGGTGGCAAATGTACTTGGTTTGCAGGGTTAACACAGGCAGCAAACAACAGCAGATCACTTTGTAGCTCTGATCAGGTAGTCCCTGGCCAATCACAGGCATTGGGTGACCTGGGCCTGCACCAGAGCCCCTGGCAAGAGGCCCCAGAATGAACATTCTTGGAGGTTGGCTCAGAGCACAGCAGAGCACCACCCAATTAGCCCCACAAAAAAGGGTGGTCTCAACAAGCACCAGAGCCCACTGGGGCAAATCCCACTCAGTGGAGTAAGCCCTCCACACAGTAGCCTGTAAACTGTGGACATGGCCAAACTCCATAGCCAATCAGCCTGAGGGTCAGTCACACCTACTGACATGCCAATACCAACCAAAGCTCAAGCTCAACTGTAACCGGAGAACACACACAACCCACACAAGGGACACTCCTGGAGCACTCAGCTCAGGTGACCAGGGAGATTCCCCTGGGGGCCACAGGGTACCTGCTGCATAAGGCCACCTGGCCAAGACTGGGGGACAGAGCAGATCTACCTAATACATAGAAACAAACACAGGAAGGCAGCTGAAATGAAGAAACAAAGAAAAACACCCCGAATGAAAGAACAGGAGAAAACTCCAGAGAAAGAGCTAAACAAAATGGAGGCAAGCAACTTACCAGATACAGAATTCAAAACAATGGTTATAAAGATGCTCAAGGAGCTTAGTGAGAACTTCAACAGAGAGATAGCAAGCATGAAAAAGGACATAGAAATCATACAAAACTAGCCAGAAGTGAAGAATACAGTAACTAAAATGAAGAATGAACTGGAAGAATCATCCAAAGACTAGATGAATCAGAGGATCAAATTAATGATTTGGAAGGCAAGGTAGCAGAAAACACCAAATCAGAACAGCAAAAAGGAAAAAGATCCAAAAAAAAAATTGAAGATAGTTTAAGAGACCTCTCGGACAACATCAAGTGTAACAACATTCATATCATAGGGGTACCAGGAGGAAAAGAAAGAAAGCAAGGGATTGAGAACCTATTTGAAGAAATAGTGACTGAAAACTTTCCTAACCTGGCAAAGGAAAGAGACATACAAGTCCAGGAAGCACAGAGAGTCCCAAACAGGATGAATCCATACTTGGTGTGGACCAAGACACATCATAATTAGAATGGCAAAGGTTAAAAACAAAGAGAGAATCCTAAAAGCAGCAAGAGAAAGGCAACTAGTAACTTATAAGGGAGGATCCATAAAATTATCAGCTGATTTCTCAACAGAAACTTTGCAGCTAGAAGGAACTGGCACAAAATATTCAATGTGATGAAAAGCAAGTATCTACAACCAAGATTGCTCTCCCTAGCAAAGCCATCATTTAGAATCAGAGGACAGATAAAGAGCTTCCCAGACAAGAAAAAGCTAAAGGAGTTCATCATCACAAAAAACAGTATTATAAGGAATGTTAGAGGGACTTCTTTAAGATGGAAAAAAAGATCAAAATTATGAATAATAAAATGGCAATAACTACATATCAACATTACTTTCAATGTAAATGGATTAAATATTCCACTCAAAAGATATGGGAGGGCTGAATGGATAAGAAAAGACCTTTACATATGCTATAAGAGTACCTACAAGAGTATAACTTCAGATTGAAAGACACACAAACAGAAAGGAAAGGGATGTAATGTACAGCATAGGGAATATAGTCAATAATGTGATGGCACAGTACGGTGTCAAGTTGTTGCTGGACTTATCATGGTGATCACTTCTTTAGGTATATAAATGTTGAATAACTATGGTGTACACCTGTAACTAATATAATGTATGTTGGCTACATTTTTAGGGGAAAAAATGTTAAAAAATTAAATTGAAAAAAGAGTATTAATATCTTTTGAGAACACTGGTTTGGGCATATAAATATAATTTGGAAAGTATGCTGTTTACAAAAGCAATGACTCTGTTCTTTGTCTCAAATGCATAACTTTTGCAAGTTTTTATCTTGTGCTTGCATGGTGAATATGATCATAATACTTATAGTATCATCATATACATATTAATCTCTTGGAAATTTTTTATTTCCTAATTCAATGACATTCAGCAAATTTTTGCCTGTTCTGTGCCAGGCACTGTGTTAGGCTCTGGGATGTAGTCCAAAGTAGTCATGCTCTCTCCCTTTAGGAGGATCCTAGTTCAGAAATGAAAAAAATGAAAATAAAATGTGGTGTGTGCTTCAGTGAAGGAAGAATAAGATGCTATGACAGTACATAACATTTGACAGCCTCTAGAGCTGTGTTTCCCAGATTGTTTATTTCATGAATCAGTATAATTTTTTAAAATGGGCATCAACATAGGCTGTCAACATTTTATTAGCAAAGGAAAGATATTTAAAAGAGAAAAAAGGAGCAACCACTGCCTTCTAACAGTACCATTTCATTTGAAGGATGTTTTATATTACCCCAATAAAATCTTTAAAAAAAAAAAGGTCTCCCAATAAAATCTTTAAAAAAATAAAAAAAATTTTTAAAAATTAAAAAAATAAAAATGTAGGAAGAACATAGTCTAAAGATGAAGGGTGGACTTTCACCAAAAAACACAATAGACAAAGATAATTGTCAGTCTTACCCTGAAATATATGTAATGTTTTATCTGCAGAAAAATTACATCAAAACCTGATTTTAATTACAATTTGTAGAAAATGTTACAAACAGTATAGTATTGCAACAGATAACAGGAGAGGGCTACTTTAGAAAAACAGAACAGAGAACTCGAATTAGAACAGGCCAAAAGGATAAGCATAAACCAGACATGCAACAAAAAATCAACTAAAACTTGCCCTGTCAGAAATGTTTAACATTTTCCCCTCTGTATTAGTGTGCTATGGTTACTGTAAACAGTTGCCACAAACTTAGTGGCTTAAACAACATAATTTATTATCTTAGTCTCACTGACTAGAGATTCACTGGACTAAAACCAAGGTGTCTGCAGGGCTGCATTCCTTCTGGAGGCTCTAACGAGAATCTGTTTCCTCGCATTTCCCAGCTTTTAGAGGTTACCTGCATTCCTTAGCTCACTGGCCCTCTTCATTCATCTTCAAATCCACAGCATAGCATCTTCAAATCTCTCCCGACTCTAACATTGACTCCTTTGCGTCCCTTTACCACATTCAAAGAAACCTTGTATGTTAAGCTCAACCATATAATCCAGAATAATTTTCTTATCCTAAAAAGCAGCTGATTAGCAACTTTGATTCCATCTGCAACTTTAATTCCTCCTTGCCGTGTTACATAACATAGTCACAGATTCCAGGGAGTAGGATGTAGACTTCTTTGGGAGGCCATTATTCTGCCTATCACACCCTCTGATTAATGGAGAACACAGTATGTGCTAAATTGCTTCCTTCTGAACTACTGGTTTGTTAAGAGCTGTGAAGGCTATGAGATATTACTTTACTTGCAAAGCTAAAAGGACGGCCTGCCAGAGTTCATGGATGGCAGTAGAAGGCATGAGATGCCTGGGTCAAACAGAGGATTTCTTTATTCATGGCACAGCAAGCGGCATAAGCATCATCACATTTGCAACAGCTCCCTCGCCTCCAAGCCCCGCGGGAGTGATAGAAGGTGAGGCCTGATGGATGCTGGTATATATCCTGGACTATGTTGCAGGAGAGGAGCCTCAAGCTTAGGGAATCTGAATCATTTATAATGGTCAGTAAGCATGCTTTCGCTTTTTTCCAGAGGGAGACACTACCTCTCTTTTCCAAAGCTGTTCATTATGCAAACTTCCTCGAAAAGATAATCCAGGACAAAGGGTGGTTACCACCTTGTTTGCAAGACATGCAGAAAAACTAGAGACCCTTGGAAAATTATCCTCCATTATCTTTATGCTACGTCTGCGTTTAATAACCTTGGCTACAGTTTCTCAAATATAGGGCTAATTCTTTGAAAATCATTTTAAAATCAGTTTTAAGTTAAAAGATTTGGTTTTCTCATTTCAACTTCTTTACTTGTTCAACTGAACCTCCATTTACTTATACATTGCATTTAAATATTTTTCTAGTGCCTACTCTATTCCTTGTTACTGTCTTATCATCAGATAATTCTATGTGAAAACATATCAAGTTTTTTGGCTAATTTAATAAACAAATGACTAACGTAAAAAGACAACTTGACCTCAGTTCATAATCAGAAAACATACTAGCAAATTTTCTAGTTAGGGCCCTGATACAAACAGGTAATTAGGAAGAAACTCAGGTGCTAATATTCCCTTGATGTGAAATGTCATTCCCTGAAAACAGTGACTGAGAAGGTGTTCACTAAGAATTGAAATTTATTTCTATATATTAAATCCAACCCATCCTGAGAGCAAGTAATGGCTGCAACAAGTTAAAGAAACAAATGACTATATAAGTGATTATATTTGACATTAGAAGTATCAACATTTATGAGTTTTTTCTGACATTCTCCTAAGTTAAAGCTACTGATTACTTCTGTTCCCAGTTTAAGGGCAAAGAAGACTACAAGGAAAGTATTACAGTATTTAATGATAAAAATGATTTAGGTCAGAAGAAAAAAAGAAGTAAAAAGAAATATGTTCTATTCTCTGTGTACAGAAGTGATGGTAGTAGATACGTATCAATAAGATTCTTTGAGCAACTCTTCCCCTGGAAGTGGTGGCATGTAAGGTGAGCTGTCAATGTCTTTCCATCTAATCGTCCTGAGTCCCACATTATGGTGTCAGACCAAGGGAAAGGTGGCAGACTTTATTCATAAAAAAGAGCTGCTCAGAAGCCAACAAGATTGTATTTGTACTCTACATATGCAGTGATTACAATCTTGCCACTCACAATTTTTTATCCCAGGAATGTTTATGAAAAACGGAGGTAAAGCACTGTCCCTACTTTTCCCATACCCTTGTGCTGTAATAAGTTATTGTTCCTGTGTTAAATTTATCAGTTTGAATATATGGACAAAAGAAGCCCTTACAAATTGCCAAGGAGCATGACAAACTGCAGTGGCTTTCCTCGACAGGTAAAATTCAGTAGAAAGCAGTTAGGAATTGCAATCAGAAAACCTGCATTTTAAGTCCAGCTCCTCCCCATCCAGTCTCAGTGAGCTCCAAGCCTCCGTTTTCTCATTTGCCAGGAAAGAATGAAAATGTGGTGGTTCTATCTCTGATCTCTAGGTGACATGATGCGGTGCTTGTGGAAGCACCTTAACTCGTAAGTTTAAGTTTTTTTTGTTTTTTAATCTGGATTTCATCCTTTTAATTTTATTTTTGTTTTGGAATTTTCTTTAAGGGAGTTCTTCAGCACCTGTTAACAGTAGGCTTTTTAGTAGGTAGTACAGTTGAAAAACAAGTACTGTCATTACAATCCACAATTTATGACCTGATCGGGTCAGAAATCTCTGAGCAGGACTCACAACCCCAGCCATGCTTTCTTCTGCAATTTGTTGGAAGTCACTTCTGCAATTTGTTGGCACTTTTCCATTTCTCATGCCTACTGTCCCAATCTCTCCTCTCTTGCTCATTTTTTCTTCTCGTTCCCCATTTCAGTGAGGCTTACCATCATATATTCCTGACGTGACAGCTCCTCATCCTTTTCTTTCAAGTTACCAACACAAACTGCCACCACCATGTCTTTAGTTCCCTCAAGTCACAGAGACTCCCTCCCCTCTTCAGAGCCTCTGCTGGCTCGCTTCCTGCAGAAACTAACGGGTCCTTATATTGGGCTTCACTGACGGCCCTCACTGATGCAGGCAATCATGTTCTCCGTTAACGGCTGTTAACCTCACAGCCTCCTCTGCCTCAGTTTTTCCCTGAAGCTGCTTTTAAGTACTTATTTTCTCAGCTATCAAAAGACAAAACCATTTCAACAGCTAAGCTAATTTACAATAGCCAAGCTATGGAAACAACTGAAATGCCCATCAATAGACAATCGGATGCAGAAATTGTGGTATATACATACATTGGAACAATACTCTGCCATAAAAAAGAATGGACTCTTACCATTTGCAACAATGTGGGTGGACCTGGAAGGTATTGTGCTGAGTGAAATAGGGACCATCAGGGATCATCCAATGTGGCCTCCTGCCTCTGGAGGAAGAGAGAATGTGCCCCACAAGATGTGTGTGCTCACGTCCTCTTTCAGAATTTCCTCTAACTTCTAGTCACAACCTAAAGTAAATTATTACTCTGAAAGTAACTTCTTCCCTTATGTCCAAACCAATTCTCTACTGAGGTGGTTTGAGTCTTATTCTTCCTCTTTGATCTCCTCTGGAGAACTTGTCAATGATTGAGACATGAGGTACAGGGACTCTCAAAGTTCAAAATTCATCTGGTCCAATTACACATCTGCTTTTTAAAATACCATCACCGCCAGCGCACCTGAAAGGGAATTCACTTCATCGTAGGTGGTCTGTCCATCCCTGAACATCTCTGACAGGAGAAATGTTTCACCTGAATTCACTGAAATCTGCCTTCCTGAATGTTCCATCTTCTTCTTATACTCTCTCCCATCAAGATGCCACAACAGCTTCTGTGGTCAGACACTCTCCTATCTAATACCATTCATCACTGCTTTTCCATCACCTAGCACAGACTCCTAAAACATAGTAGGCTCATAAGAAATACTTGTGAATGAATGAATGACTTAATAAATGGATGAATTTTTTGTGTGTGTCTGTGGTCTCTTCTACAGGACAACACTTTGTATCTAAGACCTTTATGAAATATAATCTGAGTCTACTCCAAGCTAGAAGTCCTTCGTTCTCATAAGAAAAGTTTCAAGTTCAGTACAGTTCCTTTCCTCTGACCTTTCTCCAATGTGTCTAAATTCATCTAGGTAAACATCAAAAAATGATATTAAATATATATTTCATGTATATAGTTTTATATATATAATTCAGTTAATCTACTTTTCTAAATAAAACTACATCAAAGTATAGAGCTTGAGTAAACAAAAACTAATTAAAAGCAGTCATTAACTTATAAGAAATATACTTTGGCACACAAAATCTACTCGCAGCTAAGTGGTTTTATTTAATACTATTAATTTTTATTTTTGGACAAAGGCTTTGTTATAATATCATTAAACTATTTTTAAAGGAAAATTTTAGACCACAATTCTACCAACCTGCTGCAACTGTTAACATTTTTTGTTTTTCCCCTAGTTGTTTTTATATAAAAACGACTTTCAGTTATTGTAAGTATATGGTATACATTTTGCATTTACTTCTTTTACTTAAAATTCTATCATACATGTTTTTCATAGCATCACTAATCTTTTTTATTATTATTTCATTGGCTTAATAGTACTCCATCAATTTGATATACCGTAGCCATTTCTCAATTAGTACTGATTTAAAATCTTGCCAATTTTTTTCTTACAGAAAATGTTGTTAGGAATATTACATACATATATATGTTCTTCCTAAATATTATACTATACTTGCCATATTTAAAAATATTCTCTTATCTCTATTATCATTTAAAAGGATTTTTCAGTTTCTATTTGTATGAGTTTGTTTATATGTATGCTATTTATTTCTAGTTGTTGTTTTTTTGTTTGTTTTTTTAAAGATTTTTATTGGGGAATTGGGGGGATGGGAACAGTGCTGGGAAATTGGGGGAAGGGGAACAGACAAGTTGCTGTTGTTTTGTTCTTTCAGTCTAGTTGTGGAGGACGTTGCTTCACTGGCCCAAGTTGGCACCATTACTGCACTCTTCCCGGGTGAGGCAGATCAGCCTCCGGCTTCTGGACGGCCGCTCACTGCGCTGCTGGCCGCTCATGCTGGCTGCTGGCTACACACGGTAGCCCATGGCAACCCACTGTAACAGGGGCTGCAGCCTATGCCGTCACCGGTGACTCACGGCAGCCCAGCTCCAGGTTGAGCTGTTGTTCAGCATCTTAGCTGTAGAGGGCAGTGTCACTGGCCCTCATATGTGGGATCCGAGCCGGGGCCCTCTGGCGTCCCAAACCAGTTCTTAACCATCGCGCCACTCGGCCGGCCCTATTTCTAGTTTTATATCAATGTAATAAAAGGTTGGAGCCTATAAAAGTTTCACTTCTAATTAGAGTTATTTATTAAGCCCTAAAACATTATAATTTTTATAAATGCCACCGGTATACTTTGTCCGTCTATCTATCTATCTATCTATCTATCTATCTATCTATCTATCTATCTATCTATTTGTCTTTTTTTATTTGTTTCAGGTGAACAAAACAACATAGCGATTAGACATTTATGTACTTCACAAAGTAATAACCCCAATAAGTCTATTATCCATCTGACACTGTAGATAATTATTAGAATATTATGTACTATATTCCCTATGGTATACTACGTATCACCATGACTATTTTTAAAAATTATACTTGATATTCAGTATTATTTTATATTAGTTTCAGGAGTACACTGTAATGGTTATACATTTATATAATTTATAAAGTGGATCCCCCTGATAAATCTAGTACCCATCTGATACAATACATAGTTTTTACAATATTATTGACTATATTCCCTCATACTACACTTTACATCGCCGTGACTTTTTTGTAACTACCAATTTGCACTATTTGCCTTCTTAACCCCTTCATCCTTCTCACCCAGCCCCCCAACCACTCTCCCACCTAGCAACCATCAGTTTGGTCCCTGCATCCATGGGTTCATCTCTGTTCTCTTTGTTACTTTATTTTGTTCTTTAGACTCCACATATAAGTAAGATCATATGGTATTTGTCTTTCTCAGCCTGACTTATTTCACTAAGCATAATATCCCCTAGGTCCACCCATGTTGCCACAAATGGTAAGATTTCATTCTTTTTTTATGGCAGAGTATAATTCCAATATACTCATATGTATGTACCACAATTTTTTTATCCAATCATCTATTGATGGGCTTGTAGGTTGTTTCCATATCTTGGCTATTATAAATAATGCTGCAGTAAACACGGGGGTGCATATATCTTTTCAAATTAGTGTTTTGGATTTCTTTGGATAAATACACAGAAATGGAATTGCTGGGTCATAAGGTAGTTCTATGTTTAATTTTTTGAGTAACCTCCATACTGTTTCCATAGAGGCTGCACCAATCTGCAATCCCACCAACAGTACACGAGGGGTCCCTTTTCTCCACATCCTCGCCAACACTTGTTTGTTGATTTATTGATGACGGCATTCCTGACAGGTGTGGGGTGATATCTCTTTGTGGTTTTAATTGGTGTTTTCTCTGATGATTAGTGACATTGAGAACCTTTTCATATGTTTATTGGTCATCTATATGTCCTCTTTTGAGAAATGTCTATTCAGGTCCTCTGCCCATTTGTTAATTGGATTGCTTGACTTTTTGGTGTTGAGTTATATGAGTTTTTTATAGATTTTGGATATTAACCCCTAATCAGATGTATCAGTGGCAAATATCTTCTCCCATTCAGTAGGCTGTCTTTTAGTTTTGTTGGTGGTTACCTTTGTTGTACAAAACCTTTTTAGTCTGATATAGTTCTATTAGTTTATTTTTTCTTTTGTCTCCCTTGCCTGAAGAGATATATCAGTAAAAATATTAATAAGAGTAATGTTTGAGAGTTTACTGCCTATATTTTCTTCTAAGAGTTTTATGGTTTCAGGCCTTACATTTAAGTCTTTAATCCATTTTGAGTTCATTCTTGTATATGGAGTAAGAAGGTAGTCCAATTTCACTTTTTTCCATGTATCTGTCTATTTTTCCTAGCACCATTTATTAAACAGACTGTCTTTACCCTAGTGTACATTTTTGCTTCCTTTGTCATAGATTAAATAACCATATAGGCATGGATTTATTTCTGGGCTATCTATTCTGTTCCATTGATATGTGTCTGTTTTTATGCCAATACCATGCCATTTTGATTGCTATAGCCTTGTAGTATAGTTTGGTATCAGGTAGCATGATACTTCCAGCTTTGTTCTTCTTTCTGAAAGATTGCTGTGGCTACTTGGGGTCTTTTATGGTTCCTATAAATTTTAGGATTATTTGTTCTAGTTCTGTGAAAATGCCATTGGTATTTTGATAGATATTGCATTTAATTTATAGATTTCCTTGGGTAGTATGGACATTTTAACAATATTAATTTTTTTATCCATGAGTATGGTATATGCTTCCATTTATTTGCATCTTCTTTAATTTCTCTCTTCAATGTCTTCTAATTTTCTTAATATAGGTCTTTTACTTCCTTGGGTAAATTTATTCCTAGATATTTTATTTTGATGCAACTGTAAATGGGATTATTTTCTTAATTTCTCTCTCTGATAGTATAGTACCAGTATATAAACATGCAGCCAATTTCTATATATTAATTTTGTATTCCGCTAATTCACTAAATTCATTTGTCAGCTCTAATAGTTTTTTGGTGGAATCTTTGGAGTTCTCTATATGTAGTATCATGCCATCTACAAACAATAACAGTTTTACTTCCTGTTTTCAATTTGGATGCTTTCGATTTCTTGTCTGAATGCTGTGGTGAGGTCTCCCAATACTATGTTGAATAAAAGTAGAGAAAGTTGACATCCTTATCTTGCTCCTGATCTTAAGGGGAATGTTTTTAGCTTTTCCCCATTGAGTAAGATGTTTGCTGTGGGTTTGTCATATTGTGGCCTTTATTATGTTGACATATGTTCCCTCTATTTTCTGAATCAATTGATATGATCATGTGATTTTTATTTTTCATTGTGTTTATATGATATATCATGTGGATTGATTTGTGGATATTAAACCAACCTTGCATCCCAGGAATAAATCCCACTTGATCAGGATGTATGATCTTTTTAATGTATTGCTGAATTTGGTTTGCTAAAATTTTGTTAAGGATTTGTGCATCTATGTTAATCAGGGATGTTGGCCTGTAATCTTTTTATTTTCTAAAGTTTTGTCTGGTTTTGGAATCAGGATAATGGTGGCTTTGTAGAATAAGCTTGGGGGCCTCCATCCTCTTGGATTTTTTTGGGGGGAATAATTTCAGAATAGGTGTTACTTGTTCTTTTAATGTTTGGTAAAATTCACCTGTGAAGCCACCTGATGTAGTACTTTTGTTTGTTGGGAGCTTGTTGATTACTGATTTGATTTCATTAATAGTAATCAGTTGGTTCAGATTTTCTGTTTCGTTTTTATCTAGCCTTGGAAGACCGTATGCTTTTAGGAATTCCTTTAGCTTTTCTTGTCTGGAAAGCTCTTTTTCTCTGCTTTAATTTTAAATAATAGCCTCTTGGTTGTAGGCCCTTGCTTTTTATAACTTTGAATATTTTCTGCCGCTCCTTTCTGGCCTGCAAAGTTTCTATTGAGAAATCAGCTGACAATCATGTGAGCTCCCTTGTAAGTAACTAGCGGTCTTTCTCTTGCTGCTTTTAAGATTTTTTTGTCTTTAAACTTGCCATTGTAATTATAATGTTCCTACGATAAATATGTTCTTATCCTTGATGTTGTCCCAGAGATCCCTTAAACTATCTCTTTTTTTTCTTTTCCTTTTTGTTGTTCTGATTGGGTGTGTTCTGCCACCTTGTCTTCTAAATCGCTGATTTGGTCCTCTGCTTCATCTAATCTGTTATTGATTCTTTGTAGTATACTTGTAATTTTAGTTATTGTATTCTTTATTTCTGAATACTTCTTTTTCATAGTTTCTATGTCTGTCTTTATGCTTACTATCTCTTTGTTGAAGTTCTCACTAAGTTCCTTAAGCAGTCTTATAACCAGTGTTTTAAACCTTTTTCTAGTAGATTGCTTGCCCTCATTTTGTTTAGTTCTTCTGGAGTTTTCTCCCGCTCTTTCATTTGGGACATGTTTTTTGTTTCCTCATTCTGGCTTCCTGTGTTTGCATCTATGTATTACATAGATCTCCTATGTATCTCAGTGTTTCTAGGTGGCCTTATGTAGTAGGTGTCCTGTGTACTCCAGTGATGCAGTCTCCCTGATTACCTGTGTGTGTGTTCTAGGAGTGTCCCTTGCAGGCTGACTGGCTTTCAGGATTGGCTACACTCACAGCATATGAGCTGCTGTGCGGGGGCTGACCCTTCAGTGGGGAATTTGCCCGAGTGGGCTCTTGTGCTTATTGAGACCACCCTTTGGGGTGTTCCACTTGTGGGGCTGATCAGGCAGTGCTGCGGTATCCTCTGATGCTGGCTACCAGGTGTGCTGTTCATGGTGCCTCTTGGGAGCAACTCCTGTTCAGTTAAATTTCAGCCTTACCTGTGACTGGCCCATTGCTACCTGGTAGGAGCTACAAAGCTATATGCGGGTGCTGCTTGTATTTGACCTGGGAGCATGTGGGGGTAGCCTCATCACAAGTATACTTTAGAAGATATAGTTTCTTTTTTTTTTTTATGGGATTCGACCCGGCAGCCCTGTTGCTCAGAGCTCACACTCTTTTTTTTTTTTAATTGGGGAATTGGGGAATGGGAACAGTGCTGGGGAATTGGGGGAAGGGGAACAGACAAGTCGCTGTCCTTTTGTTCTTCAGTCTAGTTGTGGAGGACGCTGCTTCACTGGCCAAAATTGCCACCATCATTGTGCTCTTCTCAGCCGAGGCAGATCAGTCACCGGCTTCTGGACGGCCGCTCACAGTGGCTGCTGGCCGCTCATGCTGGCTACACACGGTAGCCCATGGCAACCCACTGCAGCAGGGGCTGCAGCCTACGCCATCGCCAGGACTCACAGCAGCCCAGCTCCAGGTTGAGCTGTTGTTCAGCATCTTAGCTGTAGAGGGCAGTGTCACTGGCCCTCACATGTGGGATCCGAACTGGGGCCCTCTGGCGTCCCAAGCCAGCTCTTAACCAACGCGCCACTCGGCCAGCCCAATACATTTTTAAGTGACTAGCATTTTTTTCATTCCCAAAGTATTTATTAATACCTAATTGATGCCAGGCACTATGCTAGGAACTGGTGATGCAAGAATGAACAAGGCAGATCCCTGTCCTTAGAGGGTTTAAATTCTAACCAGGGATGAAGAAAATAAACTATGATGTGTTATGATTGGATGGCCTAAGGCCCTAATACCCCTAGACCAAGGTAAAAAGAGGCCCTTCCCCTTGGTCCCAGGTTTCAGAGAACCCTACTCTGGCCCTCCTTCACCTAGTCCCCTTCTCACCAGGTGGACAGACTGTGGGCATGAGTGGGGCATCCTGGGCATGCCCGTGTGGAGCCTCCAGCCCCGACTAGACCCACCTATGGGTAGTAGGAATGCCAGAATTCCTTGATCAAATAGGTCAAACCCACTCCTAGGGCTAGGGCAGTTTTTTCTTGGTCCATGCTCCTGAAGATGGAGGTTGTATTTATGTTTCCATCTGTGGATACATAAATTCAGTTGTTGGGGAGGTTGTGAACCAGGTTTGAATGTATGGTCTGGGGTATCGTCACCCATGTAGGAAAAGCTCCTCACTATTCTGGATGAGGGCAGGAGTGGAGAAGGACAGAGTGGCCACAGACTGAGGAAAAGGGGTTGGAGCCACTTCTTTCCAAAGTCATATTCTAGCACAGAATTCTGATGATTCTGAAAATTCTAATTTGAACCTAGTTTTCCAGGTGGTTTTGAGGATATATTTGTCAAGGTAGGAGGATGAAACATATTTTATTTAATGGTTTGTTAGCTTGATTTGTAGCTTGAAAATATTTAGACATATGGAATGTGGGCCTTCATTTGTATTCTTGCCCTTGGCCCTGCAAATATTGGGGCAGGCAGGCCTGGTGCAAGGTGCTGTGGGGACACCTAACAGATCTAAACTTATATGAGGGTGTATAGAGGGCCTCTCAGAGTAAATCATGATTTGACAGAGTAAGTTGAGCAGAGTAGGCTGAGCCATAGGATATTCTACTTATGTAATCTACATTTGTAGGCTAAAGGTGAAAAAGTCATATGCTCATCTTAATAAATGCCAAAAATGCATTTGATGGAATCCAAGAAATAGTTGTGTTCAATTAACTCTTAAGATTCTAGAATAATAATATACTTAGCATAATAAATGGTATTTATATGAAACTACATACTAACATCATACTTAAATGCTTAGTACTAGCAATGTTGCCTTTAAAAGTAACCAAAGATAAGAATGCAACTATCATTCTGTTATTTAACATAGATCTTAAATTTCCAGCCAGTTCATTTTGGCAGATGTTAATTTCTTTTTTTCCTTTTTTGGTGGTTTAATGCACAGTTTTAAGTGAGAAGAACTGTGTTTTTGTTTACTTTTCTACTTTTTAAAAGTCCTTTACCTCATTCTGGTTTGTTGTCATGGTTGCTGGCCTGTACCCTGTCTTGAAGGCATGAGTTCCATAAAATTACTACCTGCTTGTTAAAATACACTTTTATTTATCTCCAATTTTTCTCTTTCAAGATTCAATGGAAGCCTCCATTTTCCTCTTAATGATCTTTCATTTGTTTGGTCATCCATTGCCTGGAGCTGGTGTTTAGATCAGGAAGCAACTCATTATTCTCCCAAATGGTTCCTGTGTCTCGATTATTAATCTGCATCAGCTGGAGGCAAATAGCATCCCTACACCCTCCAGTCCTAACACATAATCAGGAACTTGGCAAAGGAAGAGAGTAGTGGTGGAAGTTCTGGCCTGGCTGGCTATGAGGAGCAAGCAGTTAATCGAATATAAACAAGTCATATGGCATTTTTAATTTGAGTAAGAATACGAGTCTATTTTAAAGTTGTTTGCCTGGTCACCGCCAGGCATCTGTTAGCTACTGTGTTTGCAGATTCATTCTCTCTCTCTTTCTCTTTCTCATGTTTCTAAACTAGAAATTCCCAGATAAGATTTTGATATTCGACATTTGATAAAGGACTGTTATTAAACAATGAGTAATGGAAAGGCAAGACATCTTTATGGAAAAACAGTTTTGATGTTGCTCTCTGGTTCCTTCCCAAATTTTATGATAGAACACTTGAGAACTGGGATGCTGCCTGTTCTCACAGTATGTTTTCAGAAAAAAATATCTCATTCCCAGCTTGTATAAGATATGTCTTTTCTCCCCAACTATTTAGGACCAGTGATAATTTTTTGGACACCAAGCATATTATGCGGAACTCCCCTACGTTAACTAGAAGGCAGGACTTGAAGACGTGTGCTTTGCATCCTCCCTGCAGTACCATTTTATAAGTCCGTAAATCAGGGATTCCATTCAGAGTTTGTCTAGTGGGACCCTATGCACCTAAATTCAAAGCCTTGGCAAGATAAGCAATGGCCTAAAACTGGTTCTTCCGTTATTCATCAACTATAATTTTGACAATGAAAGTGATCTCTAAGATTCTACTTTCATATAATAATGAAATTCTCCACAGTGGCTTTCCCGCATGTCTCCACTGGACCTCACTTCCTAGCACCTTAATCCCGCCTTTCTTCTCTTTCCCATTACATCCTGGTCTCAGAAAGAATAATGAAATGACAGAAGAAGGGCACTGAGATGGCTTCATCGAGCATTTGGAGTTTCAACATGAAAAGACCATCCTTGGTTTCTCCTCCTCAAAGGACAGCACTGGATTCAGCTCTGCAACTTGCTTGCCTGCTTTCTGGCTCTCTCCAGCCTTAGCCTGGTCCCTAACTTCTTGGTCGTCTGAGGAATTTCTCCACTTTTCTTTGACTCCTCCCTTCTGAAGGGTACTTCAGTGGGTTCTGATGGAAGGATCCCTGGCCTGGGCCTAGGGAATTTTTTTACTTAGGGCAGTGCCAAAATGCAAGACTCGTGTTCTAAACCCTCCCAGACTTCTGTTCTAGAAAATCAAGCCACAGGCACAGATAACCCCACACAATGAGTGGGTAATCAAAAGGAAGAAAATTAAAATTGCAAATAATCCCATGACTCAACAATGATAAACATTGTTGATACTTTAGGGTATAGAATGGCAATGGCATGGCATGGTGCTGAATGATGTGGTGTAGTGTGGTATGGTATAGTATAAGTAATACATTGGACATAATTATACTAAACAATTATTTATTGTTTATATAAAATTCAGTTTTAACTGGATGTCATGTACTTTTATTTTCTAAATCTGGCACCCCTATAATAGCTCTCATCCCATCAGGCTTGTTTTCCTTTACATATACCTTCACAAATAATCTCACATTTTCAAAAATAAGAGCCAGTAAAATAGCATTTGGGGAATCATTTTGCTCAGGAAATTGATAACGTTTGGATACTCATGCACTGGGTGGAAAAATTGTCTCCTTTATTGATGAGTAGTATGTTAATGAAGAAAATGAGAACGGTTTTAATTTACATTTTTGTGTTATTGACTGAGAGTTATAGCTTCAATATGCACTAACTAGTTGATCGGTGTATACCAATTATTTTAGTTGAATCTGAGTACTAAGTGATTAAAGATTTTTATTTAAAATTAAATAAAAGGTAAAGTTGCCAGACTAAAATCTTATAAAAGGAGAGAGTAAATTCATGTGGAAAATACATAATAACATTGCTTTTTCTTTCCTAACACATTTTAAAAAATGAGAAATGCAATTTTTGTAACTCTCTAAAAAGGAAAAAAAACAACATTATTTTATCAATGATCATGGGGTTTTGTTTTGGCTAAAGAGATTGCAGATTGTTTTATTTTGTTAATTTAAAGCTTTTTTGGTTTATTTTAAATGAAGACCTCATCATAGATATGGCTTTTCTTATTAGTATTCACCATAATATTGTCAACAATGCTCTCCTTGAACTTACAAGTGATTTCAAGTCATAATGAGAACTGCGTATAAGATATTTGTGACTTGTCAAGCTCACAAGAAATACAGAGAATTGCACCTGAACTATATCAACTACCTATATCAACTCACTGCCAATCTTTTGACAGCATCATATTTCAGATGGTAACTTTTATAAATTTAGGCACCTAGAGAAATTCTTTAATAAACTAAAACATTTTCAGGGTGACTTCAACAATAGATGTTTTTAGGTATCACATGCAGGCAAAAATTACAAAATGGATTTGTACTGAAAACTTTTCCAAGTTCTTGTAATTAGCGTAACCATGATGGATAGAAAATAATAGCAGGAAGTTTTCCTTCTAGTTATCTGCAGACCCATTTCCTTCTATTTGTCATCACCAAAGACTATTGTTGTAATGGTTGAGCAATGGAAAGAATCTGCAGCTGCTCATTGGGTGTTTATGGAAAGTGACATGGCATCAGGGCTCACAAAGAGCCTGCAGGAAGATCTGCAATACTAATGAAGGGGAAAGCAGTTCTCATTCGCCTGGCTTGTTCTGATAGCACTTCATGGCAGTAAAAGAAGTCTAAGATAATGTGCAAATCTGACAATTGGGAAGTCTATATGTTAAAGTGGATACTTGGTATCACCTCTCTTTTCTGGCCATCAGGCATCTGTGCTATTTTGAATATTATTGAAATGGTTTACATAGTCTGAATCACTCAGGTATGATTCATGGTAAATATGAGGTGGCAGCAACGAACATCAGAATTAAGCATGTTTCTTAGCTGGTTTAGCCTTCAACTGGTATGTTTTTATCCAAAGAATTCCCCAGCCTAAAAATAAGATGCTTTTCACTCTTTTTTCTCAATATATTTGCCCTTTTAACTTTGCCATATTGGAAGAGATCATCAAGAAGACATGAACACCAGTTGAACTGGAAGCTGGAACCAGACAATAAGAGAATTCCCTGTCCTTGGAATGTACATTATGTCCACTGTTCCCACAGCTAGAGCCATTTCAAGGATGAAACCTTCAGAAATTGATGCATTGTTAAAACTACCTGGACTGAATATGTGACTGAACCCCACTAAGGCATATATATATATATATATATATATATATATATATATATATATATATATATATATATATATATATATATATA
>NW_017731670.1:1862988-1876321 GCF_001890085.2 Hipposideros armiger
CTCAAGAGTTTGAGCTCTGAGCAACAGCGGTTCGAGTCCTGGCCCGAGCTGAGCAGCCGCTGAGCTGCCAACAGGTAGCAGGATGGCTCAGCTAAAAAATAAAAAAATAAAAAAATAAAAAAATAAACTGCCTAAGCCTAAGTCCTATCATCTATAAAGTGAAAATAATATTAGTACCTTCTCATATGGCAGTAGAAGTAAAGGGCTTAGCACAATTCATGGCATATGTAAATATTCAATACATAATTGATTTTATTATTATGAAAAAAAAACCAAATTTGTTATATTATAATTTACTATAGAAATGTTATAATTACCACATTTCCTCATGAGTTTTCTCCCCTCACCTATGGCTAGCCAAAATATTGAGGTAGAAAATTTTTTTTCCTTTATATGCTTTCTCCTAGGGGCTGCCATGTTAGTAGCATATAGGCAAACAGGAGATTGAAAGGGATGTCTTCATGTTAAATCTGTATTTCCTAAGCAAGGTCAATATAGAAACTCACTTTCTATTTGTCTGGGTGAATATTTCCCTTTCTTTCAGAACTAGAAAACATTTTCACAGAGCCCTTAGGAGATTCTGATATGAGAGCATTAGTTGGTGAGAGAGAAAGTAATCGTTTCCTTCTTGTGCACTTGGACTAAGAGCCATCAAAGTAAGTTATCACCTGTTCTCACATCCCTTAAAATCTGATTAGTTCTCTAGCAAAAGCATTCCTTTCTGTTATGTCTCACCACCAAGGCTTGGAAACAGCATGCTTGCTTTTACATTGAAACTTCAATGATTGTGCTTTAAATAAAGTTTTATCCTTGTATGAAGAAATGACTTGCATGTACTATAAAAAACTTATTTTTCTCTGCATAGATCCATAAATATTGCTCTAAAGTCCCTTTCAGGAATTCAGATCCTCTTATCATTTCTTTTATGCCCCTTTTCTCCTAAAATATTTACATTTGAAAACAATGCCTTAAAAAAAATTCTACCCCTTCTACCATTTTTCAACTAAACTCATGAGAGAGAGATGAAGTCTAACTTATAATATGAACTGTATACTTGGAGTCAGAAAACAGACCTTGTGAACAAAATATTTCAGAAAGAAATGTAGAAAGATATGGGGAAAGCACTAAATTTGAAATTAGAATGATTATTTTTAGTGGCTTCCTCTGCTATTTTATGAACTGTGTGACCTTGGACAAGTCACGAGATCTCTCTGAATTTCAGTTTTATTACCCACAAAATGGGAGTCAGTGCCTCCCTGACTTGCCTCTTTGAGCTTTAGTGAAGAAAAAATCAGATAATGTAGAGAATTGTTATATAAATTCCAAATCCCCGTTCAAATATTTCTAGCAGTACACAATTAACCACTCAGCATCTCTTCAGAAACTCTTCAAAGGTTCTAAAGAGTTCGCTGCCTTTTATAATGGGACCACTGCCTTACCATGTTGAAGGGCTTGGAGTTCACTCCTGCCAAAACATTCTATACCACATAGTCTTTCTTTGAACGTTAGGATATATTGATAAGGGGAATTCTGCAAAAGCATACTGACATTTTACCTGAAAGAGTAATGAATGATTTTCCTTTACCTATTTGTAAGAGCAAACTCTTAAAAAGTCACAATATTGACTAATATATTCCTCTCATCTACATCATATAATATATTCTTCAAACTTTTTATTATCCCTGAGTGGCTATAAAATCTCAGCTGTTCAAAATGATTTTTTTTACAGATTTATAACATTCTATAAAAATTTTAGGTGTAAAAAATATTGTCTACTGAGCTAAAACTGTCTTAGTCTCATGGGTGTTTCTTTTTAAAAAGGTGTTATTCTTCATAGCATAACATCAAGGTGTTAATTTAAACATGCATTCTGAGAAGAAAAATATCCATTGGTATTGCTAATTAAAAATATGTATATATATGAGGTGTGATTACAAAATACAGTGAATACTCCTGCCGAATGCCATCCAACGGAAAGGCAGGGATCTTCAATATGGGAAGCGGCATGTCAAACCTTAGTAACAGTGTGTGACAAGTTTCAACTTGTTCAGTGTAGTCAGTCAGGTGTGAGTTACAGTTGAAAGAAGGTGTGTTTTAAAGTATGTCGTAAATCATCCTCCATCATGACAATGCTCTGTGTCACACATCGCTTCTGGTATACTGCAATTTCTGTCAAATATAAAAACATGATGGTGTGTCCTCATCCACCTTATTCACTGGGTCTGGCACCATGCGACTTCTGGCTCTTCCCCAAAGTCAAAATGACAATGAAAGGAAGACATTTATGATTAATTCTGGACATCGAGGTAGCCACAACAGCACAACTAAAGACACTCGTGAAAGTAGACTTCCAGAACTACTTCAGAAAGTGGCAAGAATGGTAGGATAAGTGTGTTCAAAGCAAGGGGGAGTATTTTGAGGGGAATTAATGGCAGTGTGTCTTTTACTGTAATAATTTTTTTAAATTTAAACATTCACCATATTTTTTTATCATACCGCATACTAACCTGAATTTTACACATGACATAACATTATGGATCAAATGACCCCAGAACTTGATTCTTTCTGGGACTAGAAATAGAAATCTCTTGGCATTTGCAAACATTAATTTCTTGTATACTTTAAATAAGCACATTAAAAGTCTCTGAAATGTTTAAAAAGGGAATTGTAAAAGGAAGTGAAACATGTGTGGATTTGACCAACTCAAAAATACCATGGGTAATATATAAATTGAAATAGAGTACACCAGCTCATATCAATAATATAATTATATTGCCTTGTAATCAGATGTGCTAAGCTTGCTTCTTTCTCTCCTCACATTCCTTTTAGAAACATTTATCTCAAAATTGGGGTATTAACCAGATGTCAACCCCATTTGAACTAAGAAGTAAGAAAGATGGAGGTTGCCTTAGGACAACATTTTGCAAAATGAATTCCACAAAACTCCAGGCCCTCAAAATACTCTTTAAAAAAAGAATTTTTTGCAGGAATGGGATTCTATGGTTAAATAAGTTTGTGAAATGTTGTATGCCATATCTTCCTCTTAGATATTTGTAATATGTATTAGTATGTTAAATAGTGTTAGTAGCCCTACAGTCAAGCATATCACAAGTTCATTTGATTTGAGAAAGTTTTTTGGTATAACGCCTTAACATCCTGTAGAACACACAATTTTGGAACTGTATCTGTCCTAAAGACACTTGTAGTACTAAACGAAAAGGAAGGGCAGTAGTATTAGAGATCTAGACTTTAATCCTGTGTCATAACCCACATAGCACATCTTCACACGAGGAATTTGGAGAAGAAATTCTTAGAGAGATAGATCTATTGGGCTGTCGGAAAAGTCATGATGTATTTTTTCTGTTTTTTGTTGCAAAAATGCATCTTTTCCGACAACCCAATATTTCTCTGCTTGTAGTAAGTTATTGGTCCTAATTCTTTACCCCCACCTCCACCCAATTATAGAATTTATTATACATTTTCACCCTGGACATAGTTTCCACCCTTGACATTGGGCGTGGCCGTGTGATTTGCTTTGACCAAAGGGATGTTAGTGGAACTGAAATAAGGAAGGCTTTAAATTGTCTCACCCTTTATACTACTGTCTTTTTTATGAGAAAAACATGTCTCAGATAGCTGTTGTTACAAGTCCTAGAGTAACAGGAGTTAACTATCATCTTAGATCGAAGCCTAACTGAACATAACCTAGATTGGCTAACCTTAGCCAACCTGCAGATGAGTGGATAAGAAATAATTGCATATTGGTGTATGCCAATGAGTTTGCAGTGTTTTCATGGCAATTGCTGACTTATGTACTGTTCCATAGGAGTTTGCTCCAAAATAATTAATACGGCTGTAAACTGAAAGAGAACTTGGACATAGATTTTTGTTAGTTTGTTTGTTTATTTGTTTAGCTGAGCCATCCTGCCACCTGTTGGCAGCTCAGTGGCAACTCAGTTCGGGCCGGGCATCAAACCTCTATTGCTCAGAGCTCAAACTTTGCTGCGAGCTCTTAACCAACTGAGCCACACGGCTGGCCCCGAAAGAGAACTTGGAAATATAATCAAGTGGTGTATCATAGGGCAACAAATTTGTGGATTATTGGTTTTTTAATTCCCTTAAATCTTAAATTCTTGAAAACTATGTCCTGTGTAAAGCATGTGATTTTTTGATATCTCACTTGTCACAGTATGGTTATCCCAACATCTCTAATGAAAGGATACTGTCTCGGACTGCCCATCTTTCCCCACATAAACAAAATAAGACTAGGAAAGACTTTCAATTAACATCCAGTGAATATAAATTGGAAAAGAAAGAAATCTTCAGTTTATATATTAAGACCAAGGATCCCACAAAATCCCAATTATTATCAAATTCCCTCAAAATATTACCATATTTCTCCATGTATAAGATGTTCCCATGTATAAGATGCACCTTAATTTGGGGGCCCGAAATTTGAATAAAGCTGTATTACACAAAGTTATTGAACTCAAGTTTTATTCATTATAAAATTCATACAACTCCTCATCACTGTCAAAACTCCCAACCATTAGCTTGTCCTCATCTGTGTCTGATGACAAATCACTGTCTTCATATATTGCCTCTCATGGCCTTCTTCTGCCGTGGCGTTTTCAGTAGGGTTTCTTCTTCCCGTAGCCAGTCTCGGATTGTTTTCTCAGTTAGAGGAGGACCAAACTTATGTTCAGCAGCACGATTTCCATTCACTTTTGCAAACTGGATCACTTTTAACTTGATTTCAGCACGAAAACCTTTTCTGAGCCATTTCTGGGCAGAACGTGGCAAAACGTAACCTACCATAATATACCGGTAACAAGTGTGAAACAATGAGCGCAAAGACAACAAGCACGAAAAAGCGGGAAATGCAAGAAAAAAATCTACTACAATGAGAGCAAAAAAAGTGCAAAAAAGCAGGAAATGCAAGTAAAAAAAACTACAACCACTGTATAAGACGCACCCAGTTTTTAGACCCCAAATTTTTCAAAAAAGGGTGCATCTTATACATGGGGAAATATGGTAATTTTTAATTTTACTGCTATTCAGCAAAGGGGATGAAGGAGTAGATCAGAAACTCCCCTGCCTAGGGAACTGGTGATTCTGTCTTGACAATCATTGGCCCACCTGGCTGCTCACTGCTACCAGCCCAGGCCTTCATCATTGGACCCCAGACAATGACCCCTGTGATCTTGACAAGAACAATGCTCCCTTTCTCCCTATAGCATCTCTACCATCTGTCCTTTTTCTCATTCTTATGCACTATCTAGTCCTCTCTATTTCTACGTGTTCTAGCTTCTTCTGCTTCTTGAATTGGTCAACTCTGTGTATAAAATGGATGATTGTAGGAATTGTGATTAATGTATGTAAAAATGCCTTAGCTGTTTGCTCAATAAATGTTGACCTATCTCTTTATCTGCCTGTCCTACCTAGCCTACTAGTTCCTTAATAATAGTCCAGTGAGATAGAAATACCTAGACTAGATATATGTGTGTATACCATATATACGTATATGAACATGAATATGAGTATATGAACATGAATAAAGTGGTCATAAATAAGAAACCAGTGTTAATGATAGCTGTTGGGACTCACATTGGTCCTTCTGGGATTTGACTAGAACTAACATCAATGGCCAGCTGAAGAGCACATTATCTAAAGAACATAGGATCTAGGTGAGAGTGAGACAGCAGATCTGGTTTTGAATCTTAGCTCTAGAACTTCTGTCTGGTAAGTTACTACCTTCTCTTAAACTAAATTTCCATATCTGAGAATTGGAAGTAATAATATTTAATAAGGTACCATCGATAAAGGACAACATCTAATGGGATACTACAAGTATATATAAAGAGCTTAGCACAGTGCTAAACACATAGCCTGCACTCAATAAATGCTAGCTATTATAATTACTGTTCAAGAGCTAACTTTGTATGTGATAGTTACTTTGTAACACAAATAACTACCTTAAAATAAGCATGCAATTAACATTGTCTTTATTTTAAAATCACTACCTTTATGAGCTGAAATGCAGGGCAAGAAGAAAAGAAGATTTATTGTATTCATCTCATTCCAGCCATGTTTCTAATCTGCTTTACACATCAGGTAGCTGGAGTTTAGGGTATCCTGGAAAAAAAACTGAAGGTTAATGTGTATCATCTACATGCTTCAGAGCATAAGCAAATTACTGGCTCTTCATATCAAGGTGAAACACAGTGGAGTGAACCCACTGTGGCCACACCTCTATTTGAAGGCTACCTGGAAAAACACTGAAGCCCAGCTATTTTAACAAATAGGAGTAGGAGTGATTAATTACTTCTTACTGTCATTCAACAGCTTGTCACCCAGGGAGTAACCTCATATTTCCAATTCACATAAATTTAATAGAGGTCACATCATGGCCTACTTGGCTGAAAAGCATTGCTTCTGAAACCCTGATGGTACTTTTAAGTCCGCTGATGTGTGAACATAATTCTCTGTATCTCTTAGCTTCACATACCCTGTCTCTCCCATGGAGACACTTTAGTAAGATCTATGTGGCACCATGTAGAAAGTTACAAGTGATAAGCTCTCTATTCATTCCTCTTTCGTGCAACAAGATGATAGAAAACTTAAAACTAGTAGGTGTTATTCTACAGTGTAGAACTTCTTTCCATTCTGTTAAAGGAATATAAAGATATTTATTGAAAATTGAAAACTACTAATTTTGAGACCCTTACGGTCTGAATATTTACTTTGGTATCTAAAAAGGAATTTTAAAGATCCCATTGAAAAATCTACAGGTTAGCATGGTGCTAGCTGTTGTGCCTAATTGTCATCCACCACACGCATTAACACACATGAAGAAATTTCTAAAAAGTGGAATAACTGATAAGATCTGCCAAAGACCATGTGGAATTTCCATAAAACAAACCCCCAAGGAAGAACAGAGGATAAACATAGATTATTACCTATATCTATTGCATGCCCAATTCAGAGACACTGACTATTTGTACTAGAATTCAGCACTCCCCAGCTTTGGTCAAAGACTCATTTCTAAGATTCGGTGCTATTTCATCCCCTAATTCCACTATTAGTACTTCTCTTTTTATATCTATGCATAAAATGTTAATCCCTTTAACATTTGGGAAATGGAAATTGACAAACAGTGATGTACTTAACCTTGAGATATGAAGTTGAAGAGATGGTGAAAGAAACAGCAGTGAACTCTGGAGGTTGAAGTTTGTTTGGGTTTGGTATTTTTCCCTTCCAATTATCCTGGCAAAAAATATTCTATAAGAAATGTCTAACAGCACTGAGGTGAGCTGCAAGGAGCATCAAGAAGAAATCATCAACCCAATCTCTAGTAAAAATTTGGCATAGACCAGTCTTTTACTGAAAGATAGGTTTGTGAAAGACTGTACATGGTGGTGGTGGCAAAGGAAGCATTAAACTTAAGTGGAATCCAGAAGCCATATTTTCCAAAAGAAAATAATTGTATGTTGTAATGAGAAGGCTTACTGAAAGTCTAACAGAGATGTTAGGTACTAAGATTTAAAATAAAATTTAAATATATAGAATAATTTAGGACAATGAGTCTGACGTAGAAAAAAGAGAACTTTTTATTAAAAAATATTAGTTCTAGCTTCTGCTACTAACTGGGGCAAATTATTAGACCACTTTTAGCATAGGTTTTAATACCTATCAAATTGGGCAACTTGTTTTATCTATTTCATGGAGATACTAAGAAGTTAAATGTAATTATGTACATGAAAAAGTCTCAGAAATTATAAAAATTCATTAGTAATAGAGTCTTTAATATCTTTTATTTTTTGAGATTGTTCTCCACGTTTCTGGTTTGATTTTATCATTGATTCATTCTTTACTTATTGCTTCTAGTCTAACATGTATTCTGCAATTTAATTTTTAATTTCTTTATAGTTTTCTTTATTTCCTCCAATTCCCTAATCCCACTTTTTCAAAATTACCAACAGAATACTGACTTTTCATATTTCCCATTTTAAAACCTTTTTAAAAATTATTTGAAAATCTTTCATATTTTAATTCAAGAGAACTTCAGGATTAAGTGTTGAACTTTCTAGATTCTCCATATTTGGCTTCATTCTTTTTACATTGATTTCATTCTGAGACAGAAATTTCTCTCCTGTAGCAAAGAAGTGTTCCTCAACACTAAGTTTCTGCTGTCATAATATCCATAATTTGAAAATGGCTACCTTATCAGGTAAACACAGTTCTCTTGAGGAATTCAATTCTGTAGGATAGGGTAAGAAATGCAGAGCATGCCAAAACATCAAGCTTCCATGACTGAGCGCATAGAAGTTAACAAGAAAAATAGTAAGAAATAGAATACAAATGGTAAAGGACCTGAGCAGACAATCTTTAAATGATGAAATATAAATGACTAACAAATATGCAAAAAAAGTCTAGTCTTAAAAGGAACTAAGAAAAGCAGGTGGTAAAGTTTTAGAGAATAATAATAAGCCCTTACTTTCTTAAAAACTGAATTTTTTCCTGAGCAAAACACAGAAGCATACAACAAACTTATATATAAGACAAACTAAAATAAATGAGCTAAGTATTCAGCTAAAGATATTAGTAAAAGAACTACAAAGGGGGAAAAAAAGCCTAAGAAAGCAAGAGACAAAAAAAAATAAATAAATAAGGCCAGCACATAAACCAAAAAATTAGTGATTTAGAAAGCATGAAGGCAGAATTAATAAATCAGTCTAAGAACTTGGTTTTTTTATAAAACAAAAACAAAATAATCAAACAGGAAATTTCAGTTAAGAAATAAACAGAAAATAAAACTACATAGTATTGAGAGTGAAGAAGGGAATGACACCACTAATACACAGGCATTTAAAATGTGAGAATACAATGCTCTCCAGTGTAATGATAAATTTTAAAATATGAGTGAAACTGATAATTTTCTAGAAAAACATAAATTAGCAAAATTGATGCAAAACTTTGAAAACCACAACAGAACAATAATCAAATAAGAAAAAATAAAAGAAATAAAGAAAGAAAGGAGAAAGGAACCAGTGTCAATTTTTTTTTCATTTATTTATTTCAAAATGTTCCGGAGTATTGAAAAAGATGGGAATCTTTCCAATTTGTTTTATAAAGCTAGCATAAGCCTGATACAAAAATGTGATAAACATAACTCAAAATAAATTGCATATTTGGCAAAAAATCGAGTTGTATATTTACTAAATGAAAATAAGTCAATAAAAATTAGAGCAGCCCAGTTTAAAAATGAATAAAATTAGGGCTGGCTGAGTGGCTCAGTTGGTTAAAAGCTTGCTCAAGAGTTTGAGCTCTGAGCAACAGCGGTTCGAGTCCTGGCCCGAGCTGAGCAGCCGCTGAGCTGCCAACAGGTGACAGGATGGCTCAGCTAAAAATAAAAAATAAAAAAAATAAAAAATGAATAAAATTAATGAACAAACATTATGCACATATACATGACCAATAAACATGCAAGGTTGAGCCCATCTGATTAGCAAAGAATAGTTAGATAAAACACTGCTAATACCTACTATACATGAGGGTATAGAGAAATAAGAACTTAAATACGTAACTTATTGGTAAAAGTATAAAACTTTTCTGGAGAGTATTTTCATGATGTATATTCTAAAATACTTTTTTGAATTGTATACTCCTAACTCAGCAATTCCAATATGTAAGAATTGATTATAAAAGGTAGAAAATAGCAACTTAAAAATGTTCAAATGTGTGGATAAGGATGTATTTGCAAGGCCGTTCTATGGACATTATGACACTGAGAACTTTCAATGTCACTAGAGAAATTCTTACTAGGGAAAACATTAAATGGGGATCTAGTAAAATTATGCAGCTATATAAATATGGTATATATCTATATTTATTAACATGGAAATGTCCATCATATATGCAAAGAAATAAAAAATCAGTTTACATAATAGTATGGATAATGAATAATATAATTTTTGTAAGTGAAAGGACAAAGATAGATGATAACTAGATAGATAGATAGATAGATAGATAGACAGGTAGACAGATAGGTAGACAGATAGATACATTCACACCAAAATTAACAGTGGTCATTTTTAATAATAAAGTTGTGAATATTTTTTCTTCCTTATAATTTCTTAATTATCTAAGTTTCTAACAGTGCAGCAGAGTTCTTTTCACTACCCCTGGTAAAGAACCTGCTTGATTTGGTTTTGTCCCAGTTTGTTAAGAACTGATACTTTATTAAACACAGTAAAAAAAAAATACTAGAAAAAAATAAAACATAAAAACATAAAACCTAATTTTTTACTTGAGAGTCAACAGACATATTTCTCTGTTGAATTTATTAAAGGTTTCTAAACGTTTACTCTCTGTTTCCATACTTATATCATCATAGTTCAAGGAATGACACTGCATAGCACTGATGTAGTGACTAAAGACAAACTCTAGGGCAGACACCTACGTATAAATCCCAAATACTAATTCTGTGACCTGAGTAGATTACTTAAACTCTCTGAACTTCAGTTTCCTCTGTAAAATGAGTGCTATGGGATGAATGCTTGTGTCCCCCCAAAATTCTTATGTTGAAGCTTAATCCCCATTGCAGTGATATTTGGAGGTGGGTCTTTGAGAAGTTGTTAAGTCATGAGGTTGAAGCCCTCATGAATGGGATTATTGCCCTTAAAGAGAAACCCCAGTGACTTGCTCTTTCTGCCATATGAGGTTACAATGAGAACTCAGTAGTCTGCAACCTGAAAGAGGGTCCTCAGCAGAACTTGACCAAACTGGCACCCTGATCTTGGACTTCACAGCCTCCAGAACTGTGAGAAATAAATGTTTGTTTTATAAGCCACCCAGTCCATGGTATTTTGTTATAGCAGCCTGAACTAAGACAATGTGCATAAAAATAGTGCTTCATATTTTGATTATTAAATGAGGTAACATATGTAGAACACTTAGAACATTGCTTGTAATAGCATATTTAACTATTTAAATGTTTGTATTTATTATCAGTAGTATTGCTTTTATTAAAAATATAGTAGGGTCGGGCCGGCTGAGTGGCTCAGTTGGTTAAGAGCTCGCTCAAGAGTTTGAGCTCTAAGCAACAGCGGTTCGAGTCAGCCTGAGCTGAGCAGCCGTGAGCTGCCAACAGGTGGCGGGATGGCTCAGCTAAAAAAAAAAAAATATATATATATATATATATTATATATATATAATATATATATATGGTAATCAATGGGGAAAATAAAGCCAGTGATGCAGCAGATAATGTTGATATGCTCTCCTAGAATGTAGAGGGTAAAAAAAAAAATCCAGAAAGCCTAAAAAATAGAGATGGAATAGCAACTTAAGAATTACTTTCTTAAGAAAGAAAATGTGGCAGCTGGAGTGGAACCGATAACTAGAGAAAACTTTTCTAAGCTTAAAAAAAAAGAGTCTGAGTGTGGAAACACAGGAAAAACAAATAACTTACCTCTTTCCAGGCAAAATAGATGAATACAGAACAAAATTGGGACTCATGGTAATAATCTGAATTACAAGAAGATAGGGAAAAAATACTACATGATGGGGAAAAGGAAGAAATTTCAACTCTGGAAGTTATTTTAAATTATGTATGATTTCTTCAAAAAGTATTATGCTTCTTTTCTGAATGCTAAATAAAATAATATAAATGTAGAACTATGTATTTACAGAGAAATGGTTATATCTCTAGAAATGTATACTCAGCCACGTTCATCTACATGTGTAAGGTCAGCAAAAATGCTCGTATATTCTCAACTATGCACAAGAAAAAAGTTACCATCCCCAGATCCCCTCCTAAAAAAATTACTGGTGGGTGCTAGCAAATTGAAAGAAGATGACGAAAAAATCAGTTACACAGAAGTCATTGTACAAAAAGACTTGCCAGCTTTCCTCTGTGAATACCACTAAACACTACCCTCATTTTATGGCAAATGTGCTCAGACAAGAGACCACATAATGAGAATGTGGGGGGACCGATGCATCCTTTCACAATGGCTTCTGAATATAACTTCAGAGCAAGCCTCATTATGAGCTGTTAGCTCACACTACAGAAATCAGTCTATAATTTGACAAGAAAAATCTATGAAAAATGTTTTCCTTCCTATAGAATTTAGCTTCTCATCTAAAACCTCAGTTCAAGATGATTATAATTGTGCTTTTAAAAAAGGGGAGTGGGATAAAATGAAAGACTTCTAAATCTTAGAATGATTACTTTTTAATTAAACTTTCCTTTGAAATAATTGTAGATTCATGTATAGTTGTAAGAAATAAGCAGGGAGATTCCATGGATTCTTCATGCAGTTTCTCCCCATGGTAAGATCTTGTAAAACTATAGTACGGTAACCGTCAGAATATTAGCACTGATACAATCCACCAGTCTTACATTTCTCCAGCTTTATGTGTGTGTATTTAGTTCTGTTCAGTTTTACGATGTGTAGATTGGTGTATCCACCCACCAAAGTCAAGATACAGTACAGTCTGTCATTACAAGGATTCCTTCCTGTTGTCCTTTTATGTCCTCAACACCCATCTCACAATCACTGATCGGTTCTCTATGCCTGTAATTTTGTCATATAATCATAAAGTATGTAACCATTTTGGATTGGCTTTTTTTCACTCCACATTTTTCCCTAGAGATTCATTTAAGTTGTTGCATGTATCACTCATTTGTTTCTTCTTACTGCTAACTAGTATTCCATAGTATGGATTTATTATAGTTTAATCATTCACTCATTGAAGGACATCCTAATTGCTTCCAGTTTGGATTTATTATGAATTAAGTTGCTATAAACATTCACATGTGGATTTCTGTATGACCATAAGTCTTCGTTTCTCTGGAATAAGTGCCCAGGAGTACAGTTATTAAGTTTTGTAGTAGTTATGTGTTTAGCTTTTTAAGAAACTGTGTTTTCTCCACTGGATGTACCATTTTACATTTCTATCAGCAATATATTATTGATCTATTTCCTCATCATTCTCAGCTTTTGGTGTTGTCACTATTTTTCATTTTAGCCATTCTGATAGTGATATCTCATTGTAGTTTTAATTTGCATTTCTCTAATGACTAATGATGTCGAACAATAATCATGTCGAACATCTTTTTGTGTGTTATTTGCCATCTGCGTGTCCTCTTCAGTGAAATATCTATTCATGTCTTTTACTCATTTTCAAAATAGATTGTTTTGGAGTTTTTTTTACTGTTGAGTTTTGAGTCCATTACAGTAAAAGGATATACTCAATGTTTTCAATTTTTTGAGGTTTATTTTATGGCCCAGAATATGGTTTTTTTTCATGGGTGCTTGAGAAAAAT
>NW_017731670.1:1877023-1891630 GCF_001890085.2 Hipposideros armiger
ATCTTAGCTGTGGAGGGCAGTGTCACTGGCCCTCATATGTGGGATCCGAACCGGGGCCCTCTGGCATCCCAAGCCAGTTCTTAACCAATGCGCCACTTGGCCGGCCCACAATATACTATTTATTATGATATAAAAACATGAAAAATATAGAAAAATATGCCCAAATTAATGTCAATTATACTTGGTAATAGGGTTATGGTAACTTCATATCCAGCTTTACATTTTTTTTTGTAATTTTCAAAAACAATATAAAAATTTCTGATTGGATGGATAATATATATAATTATTTGTTAAGATTTCATAACTCAAATATTGCCATATTTTTCAAGATTTATTGTTTTGTCTTAGATCTTAAAGGATCACTCAAAACTATATACAAGAAATATATAAGGAGAGCCTCTTAGTAATATCACTCTTGCTAATGATAATCCTAATTAAAGAAAAATGTGTGGTTGTATTTTTAATAATGAGACCCACAACATAATATTTAATATTGCTTATTTCTACTTTTAATGGGTTATATGTTATTTTTCTCTGTGTTTTTAAACAAACTTGAAATTCCTATGTACCACAATTTCTGAAAATAGGTTTGATAATTTTATTTCTTAAAAAAACTTAGAGATACCTTAGAAAAAGTATTTTTAAAAGTACCATCATCTTGTTTTCAGAAATTATCAAATATATTTGTAAAATAAGTATTTTCGTATTAAAATTTGAGCTTGTGATTTTAATTGACCATTGCAATCTCATTTAATATATAGCTTCTCATCAAAACAACAACGATACCCCAATACCCATAAGGGTTTTCAGTGCATTTTCCCTCAAATATTATGCTTTTCATTTGTCCATGCTTCATTCAAATATACAAGTATTTTAGGCTTCATTTTGAAATAAAAAAATTAACACCTAATATTATTTTTTCCTAATTCGAAATCTTCTCACTGATAGACTCTACCAGGTAGCTTAAAAGTTTCTATTTCCTTATTTCCATGACTTATTTCATCAAACACTTACTGTATAGGTTTAAATAAATACAGCTTGAACACAGTCCTTCTTTCTACATTGAAACAAATTCACACCATGTTAAAAAGTCCTTCATCTTCTGGAGAAATTGACTTCTCAATCTTTACAGATGTTTGTGTACAAGTTGAAAAATTCAGTAAAGTATCTGGAATGTTTGTTATAATCTTGATACCAGTATTTTGTCTACATTTACCTATAATTCTAACTTTATATTCAGCATATTTCATAAATATTTGTCTTGTTGCAAAGCTTACTTCAAAGATGTACAAGAATAAGTAAAGCAACCTTTGATAAAATCAAGAGATTATCTATCATACTTGATTGATAAACCAAGATTACCACAATATACATACAGCCTACCCAACAAGCTGCCTGTTTTCCATTTTATTGTGAATTAAAAAGTTATCTTTGTTTTTCACTGCTCCCTTATATTGTAGTTTGGTTTCATGAAGTATTCTCTTTAGCATTAAGTGCTAAGATTGATTATTTTTATTGCTCTTCTGGCCTTGAGTCTCATAGAAGTGGAGAATATTGCAGACGTTAGAAGAGCAAGCATTTATTCTTCACTTTGTCTACATGTTCATAGACGAAGCTGTTAAAAATATTAAATCTGAAAGTCGGCTTCCTATTGTCATGTAGAATCTGAATGTCCTCATGGAGGCTTCTCCCCGACTACTCTCTGCATGGCCTACACACTGACCTCACAATAAGTTTGCCCAAGAAAGGAAACTTATCTGCTCCATTACATCAGGGAGGAACATAGGAAGGGCTAAAGAATACATAAAATGTGTGGCTTGTTTCCTTTTTGTTTCTATAAAATGTGAAGAGTCCAGGAGGTTTGGGTATTTATTATAAGACTTGAAAAAAAATGCTGATTTCATTTAAAGGATAAAATTAGTCAGAAAGTCCAGAATTTTAATACAATGATATACCAACAAACAAAATTACAGAATTTCTACTCATTTTGTTTTTTACTGATTTGGGCTTTATAAAGAGCTATGTCATCTAAAATTCTTTTTTGTTGTTGTTGTTTTTTTTAAATGAAAAGTTCTCTGTTTAGTTATTCTGGGTCCTGCGCGGTCAGATTGATATAAGAGCAGAGATGCTGTCTCAAGCTGCCATGTTCAAACTACAATACTTTCTCAAATTATGTTTTAAGGTGTGTTTATAACCACATTGACATTTGTAAGGTCAGACATCAGGAATAGTTACTAAATCAGTGTTAAGTGTTTGTCTCTTTTATTACCAATTTTATCGGGTAATCTTTATGAAGCATCCAAAGTTAGCATTGACTTTTTTCCACAAGTAGTCTTTAGGTGTTTTTTCAAAGTAATTGAGAAAAGTGTTTTATAATATGTACTCTGAATACTTATAAGAATATGAATAAAAGTTGAAATTTTTCTAAAGGATAATTTGGAGAGAAAAAAACCCTTACATTTGATCATGTATATAAATTGTACAGGAAGAAGGAAAATAGCCTATATATCTAAAGAGCTCTTAAAATTAATAAGAAAAAGATTAATAGAAATATAGAAGGAATACACAACAGGAATACACACGGAGCAAAATAGCCAAAATTTATGAAGAAGACCTATCTAATGCAAATTAAAATGTAAAGGCAGTAATTTTTATCTGGCAATTAGTAATAAATACTCAATAAACATTTATGGACCAAATGAGTAAAGTAACATTTTTCACCCAACAAAATGGAAAAGTTTAAAAAAATATGAATTCTCAGAATCGACAGGATATCAGCAAAAGATAATAGAACCAGGTAACTACCAATTCAAACTAGGTATGTTAAACTCCTAGATTCTAAATTTTCCTTTAGCATATAGTTTTTAGATAAAGGTAAGAACAGAAATACATTTTGGAACAGGATATCACCATTCTCAACCAAATTGCACTTAAAAAAAAATTGACAATACAGTTCATGTAAATGGAAGCTAATCATGACTTAGCCTGTAAAATAAAAATTGAACTATCAATATATCATTTAAACAAACAAGATTTAGAATATAAGAAATTTTATGTCAAGCTTATGTAAATAGGTACTCACTCCAAATATTACTATCCCGGTGAGATAATTTCCCCCAGTATGTATACAAATAAAAACAGAAAAAAGCAAAGATGCAGATATCCTGAATAAAATCACTAAACAGAAGGTGGAGTTTCTCCTTCCCCTGATTTCAAGGAACAGGAGGAAATTCTGAGGGAAAAAAAATGTGCTGATCTATCCTTGTCATATTATCAACACTTCTTAATGTTTGGGGTTATCCAAAAGAGTTAATTATTTACTTCCTCTATAGTTTTATCCAGAGTGCCCAGAAGCCATTGACTTCCTGGAATTTTTTATTAAGAATTCCACATTCTTGCCATGTTTTTCAGTTACTGTGGCCTCTGCCAATAAATTCTAATAAATTTTTACTTCTTTTCCTTCAATAACATCCTAGAGAATATGATTCAGACTCAAATTAATCACCGATGATGTTAATGGCTCCTAGGAGTTTACTTCCGATACCCCTTATTATATTAAATCAAACTTGATAGTGTGCTAGATCATTGCTCAGCTGGGTTTTCATAAAAGCTCTGGTGTTTAATATGATTTATACCTGGTTTTCTGTTAATATCTTTGCTTATTGTGTGCTTTATTTTTAAAACAGACATTCTTAGGAAATGGCACTCCTTTAAGATATATCATACTTCTAAAATATTTTACAGGAAGTATTTTACAGTAAAATGTGTTACTTATTTTATATTATAGTCATATAATAGTGAACAGGAACAATTTATTTAATTTACAATCAAAATATTAATATTTAACTTGTAGTTTAGAAAAAGTATGAGTACATATATATGTTTTGCTTATTTAAGACATCAATTATATCCCAAGATTATTTAGCAATTTAAAGTATTGTATTTTTTTTTTAAGCTTTGCAGCAAAGGAGCAGTTCTGGAAAAGCCATTTGAAGCATCTGCTGAAGATATAGCAAGCGTGGCAAGTTTTATTGAGACAAAGCTTGTTACATGCTATCTACGGATGAGGAAACCTGACCTTGCCTTGAATCATGCTCACAGGTAAAATGAAATATTAATAGCCACAAGTAAGTACTATCTATGCAAGCAGGGGGTTTTATGTGAACTTGTATTATCAACTGCCATCCCATTTAAATTTAAAGACAAAACAAAAAGGGCATCTGAAAAACCACAAAGGGCATCTCAAAACCTAATGAAAGAAATGGATATAAACAACTATTTCATAATTCAGGACAAAATAAAAAGGCAGACAACTGTAGTAGCAAATTACTGAAGGAAAAAAGAAGGGAGCAAATAAGGTAAGTAAAGGAGGTGATACTGAAGGATGAGAGGATTTTCCAAAATTGCACAAAATATGGAAAATGGTGGAAGGGAATTCCAACTGTGAAGCTTGAACAGAGGCTTGAAAGCCTGTGGCTTATTTAGTAATAGCATAGCTGAATCAAAGTATGCCATGCAGGATGTGAGAGCTGCCCAAAGGTATGAACCACTTTATCTATGTCCTTAAAGATTGATTTTTCATATTTCTATTCCTCTTCAGAACTCTGTATCATTACATTATCTTGTGACTTCTTAGAATCTCCAGGGTTACCCAGGTGTATCTTTTTCTTTTATAAAAATATTCCTCTCATATGGCCTGTTTCTTAAAAGCCTTGCTCTTCTCATGGGTAATAATCGGTTTAATCTACAGCAAAGATAAAGTGATTGTGTTATGCCTTTCAAATAACTCTTTCCTTTGAATTATGATGCCTCCATCCCTCCCTGCCTAACTTAGAGCAATTTGCCTAGAACATTTGTCTTGTCTATTCTCTGATCTCACATCCTATACTTCTTTAGGACACAAACACTAAAACTCATACCAACATGAAAGCAAAATTACCTGCCCTATTAATAACCACTGGGAAACGTAACTATCAGTTCTATTAAGGCCTATTATGTAAGCGGGAGATCTGCCAACATGGTAAAAGTTACTTACAACTCCACATCCACAAGGTTGCTAATGTTCTACCCAAGAATCTTCACAGCCCTAAGAAGACCTTAAGCTTGTAGGACCAGCAGACAACAAACTCACTTTGAAATTCACAAGATAACCTGCTTGAAAGAAATTTTCTTGCTTAAATAAACTACAAAACCTAAGGCAGATGCTCTTTGACAACAAAAGAAAATTCAGCTCTCTATATTTTCTGGAAACATTTTATGCAACCATAGTTTCCAAACCCAATATCAGGACATGTGGACATGTCCAAGAATTATATTCCATTTCCATTTGAAAGAACTAGTATTGGAAATGTATTTCAGTATGTCAATGTAGTGGAATTTCTGGGCTACTTGGGTGACTTGTGAGCACCTTGGTAAAAATATTAGAAATTGGGACTAGCCTGGAAAAAAAAAATATATATATGTAAACAATAATAAATTCAAATGCTAAAAGTAATTATATATCACCTTCTTCATGGATTTCAGTACACAGAAAAAGGGCTGCCAATATGGCCTACAATTTAAAAAAAATATATCTCCTGGATATCAGAATGGTTTGATGAACTTTCAAATTACTTCTAATAATAAAAGGGTTCCAACTGGTATGGTCAGGTCAAAATTCTATTCAGTATTATAAAAATAAGTAATGAACATGTATTAAAAATTTCACTAAAATCCAGATATAACAATTCAATTATACAGTTCCTGAGGATGCAAGTATTACCTTTAGTAAGTTTACCATTTAAACTTAAAAACTTTTGTTTTAAAACAGAGCTGTCTTTCAAGACCTTGAAAATTACGAAGGGGAGGATATATGATGAAGAGTCAAATGACCTTCCCTATCATGTTAGAATTAACTTTGTATCCTTTTATTCTATTGTAAAGCAATTTTTGCTTCTGTTTCTAAATTGAACATTAAGTAAGAAATGCAAATCAATAGAGGTTAAACAGTCAATTCATGTAATTAATAATGCACCAAGTGAAATAAATCATTTTGCTGGGCTTGTCATACTGCAGTACTGCAGATGTCAGTGCATATAATTCTAATACTAAAATCTTTTTAAGGGTCTCAGATTTAAAAGCAGATCCTGAAATATAATCAATAAATATATTTCCAAATTAATTAATCAGGATACTCAGCCTATAAATAGCCTATAATCATGAGTTATACACCAAATGCAAGAGTTTCCTTTGTATTATTACATTGTGATGGTTGACACTAACATGGATCAAAATTAAAATGTTCCTTTTTGCATTTATTTTCATTTGTTGGAACATCCTTTCTTTCATTTTATGTAAATGTGAAGCCTATTGTATATCTCTAAGAGATTTGTTAACACAAAAAATTAGTTTAAAACCCTCATATAGTTTTGTTTCTGATGAAAATAAGTAATATTGTTTTGTCCTGTAGAAGACCACAAGAACTAAAACTTTATAGTTTTAAGTTCAAGAAAGATACGTTTTGAAAATAATCAGCTGAAGATTGCCATTTAAAATATGGTAATAAATGATACAAAGGCTCTAGAAAAAATTACTAACACAAATGTTTTTTCTTTTTTCTAAAAACATATAGAAAGTGCAAACATGTATATCATTTGTTTTTACTTCAACCAAAAGTGATGCCTAGGTTCACCAAACACATCAACTCTGTGCTCACTTCATCAAACTAGTGCCATTGTCTATCAGTATGTGGTTTTGTTTTGTTTTGTTTTGTTTTAAAGATTTTTATTGGGGAATTTGGGAAAGGGGAGCAGGTACTTTGCTGTCCTTTTTGTTCTTCAGTCTAGTTGTGGAGGACATTGCTTCACTGGCCCAAGTTGGCACCATCATTGCTCTTCCCAGGAGAGGAAGATCAGTTGCCGGCTTCTGGACGGCCACTCACGCTGGCTGCTGGCCACACACGGTAGCCCATGGCAACCCACTGCAGCAGGAGCTGCAGCCTATGCCAGCGACTCACTGCAGCCCAGCTCCAGGTTGAGCTGTTGTTCAGCATTTTAGCTGTACAGGGCAGTGTCACTGGCCCTCATATGTGGGATCCAAACCAGGGCCCTCTGGCGTCCCAAGCCAGTTTTTAACCATCGCGCCACTCGGCCAGCCCTATCAGTATGTGTTTTGAACATAATAAGACTGATTTGTAATTACTGCTATCTTATCAAGAGTAGAAATTCTTTTCCTATCATATAATTGTATCTTGAAGTATATAATTATAAAGATTCTAATGATGTATGACATTTTTTTTTGCTCATTTCCCACCATTAGGTTTTTGTTGAAACTTTTGATGCCACAATGTGGCAGGCAAAACGAAGTGTAAAGTACCAAGTATGTAGAAAAGATCTGATTTTCAAAATTGATTTATAATGGTGACACTTACAATTCACTCATTCATTCATTCAAAAAATATTCATTGAATGTTGGGCCGGCCAAGTGACATGTTGGTTAAGAGTTGGCTTGGGATGCCAGCTCTAAGCAGCAGGGCCCTGGTTTGGTTCCCACATGAGCCAGTGACACTGCACCCTCTACAGCTAAGATGGTGAACAACTGCTCGACCTGGAGCTGGGCTGCTGTGACTCACTGGCGATGGCGTAGGCTGCAATGGGGCTGCAGTGGGCTGCTGTAAGCTACCATGAGCGGCCAGCAGCAGGTGTGAGCTTTCGTGAGCTGCCGTGAGCAGCCATCCAATGGCCGGCAAGCGACTGCCTCACCCGGGAAGAGCGCAATGATAATACCAATATGGGCCAGTGAAGTGACATCCTCCACACAAAAGGATAGCAACTTGTCTGTTCCCCTTCCCCAATTTCCCAATAAAATCTTAAAATATATATAAAGATTTTACATATATATATATATATATATATATTTATTTATTGAATGCCTACCAAGAGCCTGTGCTAAGCAGTGGGGAGGCAGTTGAAAACAGGAACTATCTGCTATTTATATACAGTAAAAGAAGTAGCAAACAAAGCTAAAAAACAAAATATTAATAAATACATGAGAAAAAAGAGTGTGATGTTATGAAAGAAAGAAATATAATTTCATGTTACACAGGCAGCATAATATATTGAGTCAGAACAGAGAGTCTGGAATCTGACTGCCAAGGTCAAAATTCTGACTCCCTACTCATTAGTTAGCCTGAGTTTAATTCTCTACAAAATTGGATTACAATAATAGCACCTACTTCACAAATACTGTCTCACAAGGTTTTGTGAAAATTAAGTATAAACCCATTGATTTTTTTTTATTCCAGCCATGAAAGAGTTACTGGTATTAGACCTGCCTTCCTTCTGTAAACAACTATAAAATGGGACAAAATATGTGAGACAACTTTTTTCTGGCATTGGACAATGTTCACAGCAGGACTGACTTTGATCCTTGAGAGAAGGGAAATACACATTGTGAGCCCCACAAATTTCTCAGCTTTGGGCTGCGGTTACTTTTCTGCCTTAATTCAGGAAGGTGGAGATCAAGTTAAACTTCAGTCTTGCTGAGCTATGGATGCAGAAATTAGAATAATAGTCTGAATAAACAAAAACAAAAACAAAATCTGTAATTTACAGAACAGGTGACCAAAGAAGAGGTAGCTGTGTGAGGAGATTGGGATAGGCATCTGCATGAGAATTTACTGCAGGTTCTTGGCCAATATGAGTAGTGGGACTCCATGTAGCAGAGATTTTCTGCTACAGGACTAAGTGCTAAATGGAAATACTAGAGGACCAGTAGTGGTAGAAGATTTTGGAGTACCAGTGTGAAAAGACCTCACTGAGTATGTTAGGCATTCAGTTGAGACACAAGAAAGGCCGTACTTTAAAAGTAAAGACCATGCCTTCATAAAGGACCACATCTTAGGATTGAGCTCAAAGCCAAAATAGACCTACCCTAATATAGACTAAAACCAAGCATTTCAAGAACAAGAGTATTCATCATTTAATTGCCTGATAGAAAAAAACAAAAAAAAATCAACAAGCTTGCAGGGACAATCTGATTTCATACAAAATTTTATCTAAAATGTCCAGCATAAAATCAAAAATTACTACAAATGAAAATAACTAGTAAAATGAGTGAAAAATAGGTTGTAGGACCTTGAGGTGAAGACAGTCATAATAAGTGAAGAGATGATGGGAATCTAACAGGGGAAAAAAAAAAGCTATAGAAAAAATGGGGATTTCTCATAGATTAATAAAATATCTGAAATGTAAAAATGTACTGATTGACCCTTAACATCATATTGGAGACTGCTAAAGAAAGGGTTAGTGAACCTGAACAAAGAAAAAACCAATAGAAATTACCCAATATGAAGAACAGAGAGAAAAAAAAAATTTTTTAATTAGCAAATGCTTTAGTGACTTGTTCTCAGGAAATGTAACAAGCATACATGTAATTGAAGTCTCAAAGGGAAAGAAAAGAAAGAATGGAACATAAAAGTAATTACTGGAAATTTCCAAAATTTGTTTTTAAAAAAGAAAAATCTAGTTAGATACAATTAGAATAAATACAAAGAGAATCACATCTAGGAACATCATAATGAAGCTCTTGAAAATTCAAGATGGAGAGAAAAATATTAAAGGCAGCCAAAGGAAAACAACACATTACATATAAGGGAACCATGATACAAATAACAGGTGACTTTTTAATCAGAAATAATAGAGGTCAAAATACAACAGAATAACAACTTTAAAGTGGTGAAAGAAAAATAAATAATATCAAAGCAGATTATATAGTAAGCAAAAATATTCTTCAAAAATGAGAGTGAGATAAATATATCTTTAAACAAAAGTTTTTAAATTAATCTTTAGATCTTCACTTCGAGAAATAATAAAGAAGATATTGCAAGCGGAAAAAAAAGGAAAATAGCTTGAAATTTGGTTCCACAAAAAGGAATGAATAGCCCCAGAAATGGTAAATAAGTGAGTCAATATAAAACACCATTTTTCTTCTCAAAATTTACTTAAAGATGAATGACTATTAAAAGGAAAATAATAACATTTTGTCATATTATCTAAAGTAATAATAATAAATAACATTGCATATTTCAATGTGAAATATTTGACTACAATACCACAAAGTCTGTGAGAGGGAATATAGATGGAACTTTACTCCTAAGGTTTTTACATGCAGTAGTACAATATCAACTCCAAATAGCCTGTGTTAAATTAAGGATGCATGTTATAATCCTTACAGTATCCATTAAAAATGTAAAAGGCACAGCTAGAAAACCTATAATAGACTTAACGTTATATGCTAAAGAATATTTAATTAACTGAAAATAAGTGGGAAAAGAGTAATGGAGGAACAAATAATGGATGGGACACTGAAAGACCATAGAAAGATAGTGGAGTTGAACCAAACCATATTAATAATTGCATTACACATACACTGATCAAACATTCCATTTAAAAGACAGTGATTGTCAACCTACATTAAATCAAGATTCAACTAGATGCTTTCTACAAAATGACATAGGCTGAAAATAAAGGGAAGAAAAATTATGTACCATGCAATAAACATTAAAACCTTTTTTATATCAGGTTTGCCTATGTTACTATCAGACAAAATAGACCTCAAGCAAAAAAGTATTGACAGAGATAAAAATAGGGCTCACTAAAATTTTGAAAATATGAAATCTGACAGAGCTTGTTCTCTAGCCACAGTGGAATTAAATTGGAAATCATTAACAGTAAAATATCTAGAAAATTGCTTCAAATACTTGAAAATTAAGCAATACACATCTAAATAACCATGGATTAAAATACAAGAAAATGAAATAACCACAGGCATAGGTTTGTATCTCTGCTTCATCACTCACTAGCTTTGACTTTCACAAGTAAATTAATTTCTCTTTGCCTGTTTTTTTATTTTGAAGTATACTGCTTAAAGTAATTCCTGAATCTCAAAATATATTTGATTGTATTTTATTTGAATCACACCACCAATAATAAATGCAGATTATTTTTGTGGTAATTATACCAATAAATTCTATATATGCATAGGGGAAACTATTATTTTTAAAACATCCTTTTTGAAGCCCCACAGATACTCTATAAAGTAGAAAATTTGAAAACTTTTATGAAAATACAACATTTGGAGTCTCATTATCTACAACTTTGAGGATAATTAAAATGCTGCAGTGATATGAGCTTGAAGAATTACAGATACTAATGAGTTTAGAATGAACTTATTCATAGTGGAAGTAACAGAAAATTTTCTTGCAGATCTCATGAATGAGATATTTTAAATACAATAATCTTATATCTTAACAAATAAAATCAAATAAAATAATAAAGTAAAATAAAATAACCTGATTTTAAAAATCAGCTAAACTCCTAAATAGACATTTTTCCAAAGAAGACATACAAATGGCCAACAGCTATATGAATAGGTCTCAGCATCACTAATCATCTGGGAAATGCATATCAAAACAAAGAGGTATCACCTCGCACCAGTTAGGATTGTTAATATGAAAAAGACAAGAGATAACAAGCATTGCTGAGGGAGTGGAGAAAAGGGAATCCTGTCCACTGTTGGTGGGAATGTAAATTGGTATAGCCATTATGGAAAACAGTATCGAGGTCCCTCAAAAATTAAAAGTAGAACTACCGTATGATTCAGTAATTCCATTACTGGATATATATCCAAAGAAATGAAGTGAGTATCTTGAAAAAAATACCTGTGTTCATTGCAACATTATTTACTATAGCTAACGTGTAGAAACAACCTAAGTATCAACTAATGGATAAATGGATAAAGAAAATATGATATATATACACAGAGAGAGAGACACACACACATTTATGAATTATTTAGCTATAAAAAGTAGGAAATCCTGCCATTTCTGACAACATAAATGAACCTGGAGGACATTAAGTGAAATAGTGAAAAAAGCCAGACCCAGAAAGACAAATACTATATGATGTCACTTCTATGTGGAATCTAAAAAAGTCTAACTCATAGAACTAGAGAATAGAATGGCAGTTGCCAGAGCCTGAGGGGTGGGGACAATGGGGAGATATTGGTCAAAGGGTATAAACTTTGTTAGGAGATGAATAAGTTCTGTATACCATGGTGACTATAGTTAATAATACTATATTAAATACTTGAAATTTGCTAAGAGAGTAAATCGTAAGTGTTGTCACCACACCAAAAAAATAAAATAAAAATGTAACTATGTGATGTGATAGATGTGTTAATTAACTTGACTGTGGTAATTATTTTACAATGTATACCACATTTCACACCTTAAATATACACAATTTTGATTTGTCAAGTATACCTCAATAAAACTTATGGGAAAATAAAAATAAAAATGAGTAAGCAAAAAATAAATAAAATTTGGCTATTAAATTTAACAGTTCAATCACATTATATAAAACAAAATAATTCTCACAATCTTAGATGAACTTAAACAAAACCACAATACTAATAGTACTACAAAAAGAAACAATGCTGGCACCAGTTTCTGATACAAATGTATAGGCTATTAAGTATCAGTGTTGATACCACTTATAAGGGGATAATAAAGGAAAACACAAAAGAAAAAGCTGTGATTTTACCTGAATATATATAACCCTGGGTATTTCACAGTGTCTTGCTTTGGGAAAACATGGATGACTGTTTTGATGACATTGCCATTCATTTCAGAAAGACATTACATTATCCATTCTCATTTATCTCAACTCTTAAAGGAGAGGTTTGGGTTAGAAAGTCTCTGTTTCTTCCTAGTTTTAGCCTTCTGGTTATTTCTTCTAATTGAATGAAATAAGCACAATCTGTATGTGTTTGTGTGCCCCATGTATGCATGTACGTTTGTATAAGCTTGTGAGTGTGAAGAAAACAAAGGGAAATCATGGCATTGCCATTTTAAAGCTATACTATCTGGTTGGACTTTAAGGTAGGCGCTTTGCGTCTTTGAGAAGTTAGGCACTCTACAATACTGTATAGATCATGAGTACCTTTATGTCTCATACTATGTTATCCCCATGAAAATATATCCACCTATCAAAAAAATTCTTCCACTGAAGATTATATTAAACATTCCCATCTTTCCTTTCAACTCTAAAAAGAATATAAACATGCCAATTTTTGTGGAAGGGCAAAGATTATGTTCACTGTACCACTGCAGAGAACGGCCACAAGGCTTTCTGCAGTGCAGAGCTGGCCACACTAAGAAATAGTTCTCAAGGAAAAATGAGAACAAGCGTTTACTGAACACCTAACATGTAGCAGGTATGAATCAGGCACTTCATATGCTCCTTCAGTTAATCCTTCTAATAACTTCCTGAGAAGGTTTCCTTACCACCATCTTACAGATGAAGGAACTACATTCCAGCAAACCTATGACATTACAGAAATTATTCTAAAAATTCTGGCTGTCTCATTTCATTCAGAAAATGATAAAAATTACAGCATCTTTAAAATCTGGTGGGGTCCCCATATCAGTTAAGGTAGCAGTGGGATGTAGTAGGCATTGTCCCTGAAATCATAAAATCCAGGTTCAACTACCACTTCACTGATTGTTTTGAAAAAGCCTTGCTTTCTTCATGTGTGATGTGTGGATAATAGTATGTAGTAAGTCTACTGTACAATATTGATGCAAAACAGCTTGCGATTTGTATACAAATCACAAGACGATCACCACCACTTTTCTTCCTTCCTCTTACCTAAAGCCCTGACTCCATTGTGATTATCACATGAATTAATGAAATAGTCTTGCAAGGTAAATACATAGCCTTACCTGTGTGAAAGAAAAGAGGAGGAGGAGGAAGGAGAAGAAAAAGAAGGAAGAGAAGGAAGAAAAGGAGGAACGACCAAAGGAGGAGGGGGCAGGAGAAGATAATAACTATGACTGATGAGAGAAGAAAATTTGAAAACTTAGCCAAGGCGGAAAAAACAGGTTGACCCCATCTTGAGTTTTTAGTAATAGGCAGTTTCTGAAAATGGATCAGATTCCTTGAGTTACCTGTTCAAGTTTCAAAAGATGTGATAAAAGAGTCATACTCTATTTATATTAAATATATTTACAAACTTTCATGCTTATATTTTTTTTCATTATACAGCACTTGCAATAGATTAATTAAAATAACTCTGCCTACAGCATTCCTGTATCGCCTCCATTATATTATACTTTGCCGTTCCTTCCATGGCTTTTCACCCAGACGTGCCATCTTCTACTTTTATATTCATGTTGACTGCATTTTGGTTTACCATTATCTTGCTTGATGTTTCATGTCTCATCTCAGCTTCCACTCTTTCTGTTCTAACAACGTAGCCTATCTTAACTCTGGGGCCAGTATCCACTTCACTTTTCTCTTTCCTTCCCATTAACTCATTGATCTAAAGATGGTTTCTAAATGAGAAGCAGTATATTCATGGAAGCTAATGATATTCTCATGCAACGATGCATGTCTGCCAGGACCTCTTGAGAATGTAAATCCAGGGCTGCCGAGTGGCGCATTGGTTAAGAGCTGGCTTGGGACGCCAGAGGGCCCCGGTTCGGATTCCATATATGAGGGCCAGTGACACTGCCCTCCACAGCTAAGATGCTGAACAACAGCTCAATCTGGAGCTGGGCTGCTGTGG
>NW_017731670.1:1894950-1899292 GCF_001890085.2 Hipposideros armiger
GGCCCTCTGGCATCCCAAGCCAGCTCCTAACCAACGTGCCACTCGGCCGGCCTGACCCCATTCTATTTTTAAACATTATTGAGGCTCCCAAAGAGAATTTTCTTTATGTGAATTATAACTATACATATTTACCATGTGCCAAATTAAAATGTAGAAATTTAAAAATATTTAGTTACTCATTCATTTAAAAATAAAAATAAACACATTACATGTTAACATAAAATGCATATTTTATGAAAAATAACTATTTTTAAAAAAACATGCATAGACTAGTATTGTTTTACATTTTTGCAAATCCTTTAATGTATGTCACTGTAAAAGAAAACTGGGTTCTCATATCTGATACTTCAATCTGCTGCGATATGGTTGAGCTATATGAAGAAAATCTAGTCTGACACAGATGCATAGTTATAAAAGGAAAGAGAATGTTCATAGACTTTTCAGATAATCATGAATATTCTTCTTTGATACTACACCAAGACTTGACAAGTGGTAGTTTCTTAAAGATTAATTGCAATGCAAGTTCTGAAACCATATCAACCAACTTCTATGCTGTGACCTGAAAAGCTTTTGGTCTTCTTTACGCTTTGAATGGATGTTTACCCATGCATGAGTTAGTAACAGCATGCGTTGGTGATTGGGGGGGAAAAAATGCATCACTTGCAGATTTCTATTATGTAGAATTCAACTTTGCAATAGTAAATTTTTAAAAATCACACTTGTTAATATCATCCATCTCATCAGAAAAGTCTTTAAACATTGGGTGGCTGTCAAGTTCACAGTGACAGATATGTTTTCCAAAATTCTAATTTTGCTTGAAAGCTCAAACTTTTATCCCTACCAATAAATACTATCAGTGATGATCCTTTAAATGACAGGCACACTTATTTCATTTCCTAGAAATGCCTGCCAACTTCCAAGTCTGATAATCAAACTTCGTTAGTTGTTCTTCCAAGTAAAACGTGGTGTTCCATGCAAACAGTGACTAAAGTCAGCTCACAGATGCAAACAATGGCACAAGTGCTTTCCTCAAGACAACCACCATATTCTGTTCTGCCAGAGAGAAGGGTGTTATGCATACATCCCATTTCATCATGCCAAAGATTAAAAAGACGTGTACTCAAGGGTTGAGATTTATAGCTGGGGGATGGGAAGGCAAGTGGATACAATCTATGAAGAATACACTCAGTGACTACTAGAATTGTTTGATATTACTGATCTGATTCCTGCAAAAGAGCCCACAGTTTCACCCACCATGGCTTTTGCAACAACAGTGCAAATGTCAACACAGTGAAAAAGGAAAATAATATCTTAATATCATTATGAAAATAATAATAATAATGTGATCCCCCTGAAAGGGTCTAGGAATGCTCGGGAAACTGCAGGCCACAGTTTGTGAACCACTATACTAGTTCATAGCATCCTGAGTCACCTTTCTCTCTTTTTTCAAAAAACTTGCAATGATTGTCTTCTTAAAAAAATGTTTCCGGGCCGGCCGAGTGGCGCGATGGTTAAGAACTGGCTTGGGACACCAGAGGGCCCCGGTTCGGATCCCACATATGAGGGCCAGTGACACTGCCCTNGTGAGTGGCCGTCCAGTCGCCGGAGACTGATCTGCCTCGCGTGGGAAGAGTGCAATGATGGTGCCAACTTGGGCCAGTGAAGCAACGTCTTCCACAACTAGACTGAAGAACAAAACAACAGCAACTTGTCTGTTCCCCTTCCCCCAATTCCCCAATAAAAAAATCTTAAAAAAAAAAAAGAATGTGAATCCACCAGTTACTGCTGATTTGTTCCCCTGCTTTTGATTCCCCTGTAGATCTTGAAAAACAGAAATGTTCATTTTGGCCCTTGAAGCTGACAAGAAGGCTACACAGACACTCCTCATGAGTGGGTTTATTCCTATGTCATCTTAAGATGGTTCTGTTATATTTGTTTCCCACTTTCTAATGCACCATCTCTACAATCCATTCTGATGTTTTGAACAAATCGCTTAAGCCTTTCCACAACCCCTTCCTTTGTAGATTTTCACTGGGATATTAAAAGTGTTCATACACTTGAAATGTTCAGCATGTAAGTGGCTTGGCCTGGGGTAAGTACAAGTCATGAGGATGGAAGAGCATGTTTGTTTTTATTTCCTGTGAGGTGAATAGATTTTCAAAACTTCTAAATTTTCCAGGATTATTTCTGTCATTACAAATAAAGAAAAGAAGAGGAGCTTTAAATGTCCTTGTGATGTAATGAAATAAGATTCAGCAAAGGTCTGGATTTGAATCCCTGCAACATCACTGAGGAGCCCTGACTTTTCCACAAGTCACTTAACTTCTCTTTGCCTCAGTTCTGCATCTGTGAACACGGGATAATGACAGTATCTTCCTTATCATTTGAAAACGAGGTCAAGTGATACCATAGATGTGAAAGTGTTTTGCAAATGGAAAATATTTGTGCAAATTTTAACCTTAGAGTCACCGCTGTGCTTTATTTTCAAACACATCAGATGACCAACCTGAAATTTTACACAATTCTAGAATTCACAAACTTCTTTTCAGGAACACATTTGCTCTCGTTAACACAGCGAGTAGTCAATCTATCTGATACTCACCAACAAAGTGAAAACTATTTTGGTGGTTCCCATGGGGACGCTTGTTTTTAGCCTTCTAATTTGATGTCTCTACGTGCAGAAAAGATTTCCAGGCAAGTAGTTAGAAAATGGAATAGGTCAAGATCGGTACTAAAACTGAAGAAGCCTAGGGAAATACAAGAAGTTGATGAACACTGGAAGTCCAAAAATGTTAAAAAATAACTAAGGAATGAATTCTTTTTTAAATGGAGAAAAAATGGAGGACTAGCCACATTTTCAGATTTAACCAACACTGTTTTAAGGGATTAAAGCTTGTTCCTACTGAACCTGCCTCACCCAGGCTAAACTATAAAACTGATATTTGTATCTTGTTCTCAAAGCAACTTTCCTCAATGTTTTCCCACCATTTCAACCCTAAGGATCTTTTCTGGGATATTTGGCATGGAGAAATCACTATACAGGCTTTGATAAAGAGGGTTACAAGTAGCAAGAGAGAAACTTGGTGCAGTGCAGATTTTTTGGAGCAGGTTAAAAACATGACCTAGATGCCAGCCCCTATTCATTTCATAGCTCTTGCCAGCCTGTGTTTGATATTTTAAATTTTCTCTTTACCCGTTTTCTAGATAGAATTGTCTTGTTGGGTGTGCCTGACTTGCTCTCACGCTATACTTTACTTCAGAAGAGCTGACTACTTTACAAATACAGGCACCACTCGACAATCTATTTTACTTTTCATAATTCACGAATGTGCATTTCACAGATATGGATGTTTTCATAGATATTTTATATTATTGACAATATAGTACTAGCTTCAAGTAGCATTTTGCAAATCCTGGGGTTCTACTGTTATTGCTGCGTTTATCTAAAACCTCCTCATTTCCTCTTCTGTTGCTCCGGCAAGAATTTTTCATGCTCGTTCTCTCAGGCCTGTGACCTTTACTCGTTTTTCACAGGAGTCTGAGGAGCAGCCATATGTTAAGTTACAACACCTTTAGTTTGGAAAGAAATGTCTATTTGATGCCACTGCCTGTAATTTTGCTCATAGGTTATATCGGTGACATGCATTTCTTATGAATCTCCCTCACTGGAAGAAATGAAGACCACATGCCTTTTCTAGGTGATCTGAGGCAAAGTAATTTTGTAATTGGATATAAATGTTCTTACAATATTACCAATTATTATGCTTTCGTTAGCAAATATGACTTTCACACAGAAAACAGTTGATTTCACAGTAGTATTTGATTTTTTTTTTCTGGTGTGTCACAGTAAGAGATTAGCAGATGAAAGAAGTCTAATATATAACTTTATTATAACCTCAATCTTTTTTGCTTTTTTAGACTTTTAGTTCCTGTAAGCTTTCCTTGTAGGACCTGTTCAACACATGTAGGTACAGAGAAAATAGTTTTCGGTTTTGTGGAAAGAAAGTAATGTGTATGTAGTCCAAAAAAATGAGGGGACAGAGGTCAAGAGGATGGTGTTATATAATGCAAATTATTAAACAAATAAGTCCCATGTACCTCTTGATCTTCCTCTTTACAGTTAGAACCTTTATATAAATTTTGACTATAACTTATGCAGTGGCCTTCAAACCTGTCTTATGACCCCATTCTATTTTTCTTTTTTTAAGATTTTTATTGGGGAATTGGGGGATGGGAACAGCACTGGGGAATTGGGGGAGGGGAACAGACAAGTTGCTGTCCTTTTGTTCTTCAGTCTAGTTGTGGAGGACGTTGCTTCACTGGCCAATGTTGGCACCATCAT
>NW_017731670.1:1901432-1932095 GCF_001890085.2 Hipposideros armiger
GACAGCAACTTGTCTGTTCTCCTTCCCCCAATTCCCCAGCACTGTTCCCATCCCCACAATTCCCCAATAAAAAAAAAAAAATCTTTAAAAAAAAAAAATGTTTCCATCATATGCTTGCTTAGTAATCCCTGAAACATTAGTAATTTCTTCCATAATGTTAAAATTCCTTGAACTAATGAACAGATCCTTAATAGGCTCCTGCCTTCCACTACTGTCATTTATTACTTTAGTCAAGCAAATTTATATGGCAGTTTTTAATATTGTTCAGCATCCTCTATCACCAAGTCATTTGGAGGCTACTCTTCCTGTTGGGGTTTGCTACCACTTCCCCTAATTGTGACCATTTCAATGTATAGCTCATGATTTCTTTCCAAGTTTTTTATTTTCCGGTCTTCACAGGCCCTTTTCCTAAACATTTTGTTTTTTCCATCTCCTTTGTATGCATCTCACAATTTAACTGTTTCAAGCTTCAGCGCCTTTATTGTTGGTTATGTATGTATTTTTATGATTGTTCACAGTTGGGTTAATATTCCTATTTGGGGGCTAGTTGCCTAGTATCTAACATAGCTTTTTAAGCAAAAGAAGCACAATACATGCTGTTATCATTATATTCACAGAAATGGCAGCACTTTTAAAGATATCTGGAAAATGTATTCTTTCCAAAGTAATGTTCTATGACACTATTTGGTACAAGACTCAATATTTTGAGCCAAAGAGAATAGGATGTCAAACTGGGAGACTTAGTCATCTTTGTCAGTAAAGAAAGGACTAATACACATGTTAGAAAATCCATCTGTATTTCAAAGAGAAACCATTAACATTTCACTTATTTATTTATTTATTTATTTATTTTTAGCTGAGCCATCCTGCCACCTTCTGGCAGCTCAGCAGCTGCTCAGCTCGGGCCAGGAATCGAACCGCTGTTGCTCAGAGCTCAAACTCTTGAGCGAGCTCTTAACCAACTGAGCCACTCGGCCGACCCCAACATTTCACTTATAGTATTAGTAATTAGTAGACTTCCCTAATTGGCATTACTTTGAGTCATGGTAATTTGGTCTGTAACTAAACATTGAATCCAACATTGAGATCTTTTTCTGTAATCAAAATCCATGTCCAATTCAAACTTTAAACTTGCAAACTATAGTATATAATCTAGAGGTTTAGGATCGACACTCTATGCATAAATACAGTGCCCTTTGTGGTAAAATCTTGCTAATTCTGTTAATTCAACAATAAAAAAAATCACAGACAATTATCAGAAGTCCAATCGCTTCATTAAGCCTGAGAGTTACATTAATATTTCTCCTTTGGTGTAGGGGCTACATAGGGCTTTATCGTAGGTAAAATACTATTATCTGGATGTCATTTATTAGCCTTCAAACCAAAAAATAATAATGTTAATATGAGGCATTTTAATACTTGATAATATATAAAATCCCTCTAGTTCTCAGATTCTAAAAGAAATAAGTATACTATTTCACTGTCCAGTGCAACTATCTGGTAGAATTCATTATAATTAAAGTCAGTTCATTTTTTAAAGATTCTTGCATAATTGCCAGTTGAAGGCAGCATAAAAAAATAATAGAATGCAGGAAAAATTTACTTCCATACAATAGAGCTACTCAAAATATTAATTTAAGTTTGTATTTATCCTTCTGGCTCTTTTCTTTAGAAACTGTACAGTGTCTGGAACATGCTTTATATTCAATAATTGTTGCTGAATAAATCATAAGTAATTTCTGGTAGGTTAGAGCAGAGGAGAATTTATTAATTGTACTTTACAAAGTAATCATTCCAAAAAGCATCCCACCCAAGTAACACAGAGAATAGAAGAAACATGTGATATTTGTCATGCTGTTCTTGAACCACCACCATTACTACCCCACCCTCCTCCCCCTCAATATTACATAGACAGATGAATACGGTTTTACATCTACATCTTTCGTTTCTGAATCTTGATAGTTTTTCTACAAGAGAGTTGAGAGCTGGTATTTGGTTCATGGATCCTAAAGAAAAGATAATAGGACCAACACTATTATTTTTTAAGAGAAAATGTCAAAAACAAAAAATGAAAATGTCAAAAGATAGGTTGATATACTGTATTACTTAAAGACTGTTTTGTTGGGAGAACTCACCAAATGATTGACTAACAGCTTTTACTGGACAGTCTTTGGATTTCAGTGTAGATGAAAAATAAATGGGAATCCCTTTCATGTTTACTCTATCCATGCATTTGACAGATGGAGAAAAAAAATCAGAAAGCACGATTACAGCCTCCAAACATGTGGGATTCGTTTCATGTTTTCAAATTATGAAAACAATTTTATATTGGAAGTTTTTTTTTTCAAAGGGCCTACTTATCTATTTCTATCTTTATATCCTTTGCTTACATACACTGAGTCCCATTCCTGATCACATCTACATACAGTCGGGATTATGAGATTGTGTAAACCTGACATTCAATTGGGATATAGTTACAAAAGTCAATGGAGAGAGGCCCTTACTATATTTGGGTCACAATAAGTATAGATCTCATTGGAGAATCTTAGGTAAAATTAGGGTCTTTGGTGGCTCCTTTGGAAGAGTGTGTTCAGTCACTCAGTAACATTGCTTTCTTTATTCCATAAACATTCAGTGCGTGTCCGTTCTGTGTCAGGCATTTGCTAGGTGTTGCATATATAAAGACAAATACTATTGGTAAGCATTACTTCCTATTATGGAGAGGTCTCCAAAGGATACAGAGTAATTAACCTAATATAAAAGTAAAAGAAGCGTAGAGAAAAAGAAATGTTCTTCATTGCTCAAAAGGCATATCACTGCAGAGTTCTAAAGATCCAGTAGTATGTAATACTTAATTTTGATGATTATTTCATGCATGTTAACTGATGATATTCATGATGATGAAGAATATAGAAGACTAAAATGTCTAGGAGGCCTCATTCTAAAGGCTCCTATTTCTTGGTATTGATGAGCTATTACATTTGTTATTTGAATCCTTTAATCTTCCTTCTATTTTTCTAAACAAAAAAAAAATATCATACTCAGGATCTGAAGTAAAGTATACTTAAACATAGATTTTAACATTCTTGAATGTGTATTCATTACTAACTCTATAAAGAAGACAGACAATATAACATCTCCCTTCTAACTATATATTTTTCAGCATTGTGACAATATAGCAATAAATACTTTTTAAAGTATTTATTCCATTGACTCTTGGTCATATCAAAAAATAAGGTGTTTGTTGCTCATTTGAGTAATTCCATATTTAATGTTTTCCACATGTAATAATTCCAATTTGGGGACAAAACATCAGGGATGATATTTGAGTTACTCTCCTGTTTTGCTTCTTCTCTAAACTTTTTTTCTATGCCACACACACATTGGGATCTCAAGATATATGTGAAAATTATTTCTTCTTCTTGTTTCCCTAAAGAGCTAGGTTTTACTTTTATGCTTTTGCAAAAACATACTTTGCTACTGTTTTGGCAGAGCTATGTGCTTTATTTGACAACGATCTACTGTAATTTTCTTATTTCAAAAACCAATGCATTTAATTCTAATTTTATGCTCTAATACTTCATAAAATAGTTCCATTTCTCCCATGTAAATTAAATTTGGTCATTCTATTGTTCTGTATCGCTTGTCAATGTAAGTTACTTAAAGTAAGCAATGGACTTCTCAATTCTTCTCAATAAGTTTAGGACTGTTATACTTTATTTTAGCTTTTAATTCTAATCATCAATCTTTTGAAGTGAACCAAGTAATGAAATAAGACACAATCACTAAGATTTCACTAAATCTTTGTGTGGTGACAGCACTGCTGCATAAGCTTCCTTTACATTCCCATTCTTTCCGTCTACCCTGGAATTTAGGTTACCAAATTGAGATTTAGTATTATGCCAACAACCCATGCTGAAAGAAGCTCTAAGAAGCAACCATATGGAACACTTGCTGATATTTCTGTAAATCTGTTGCCGAGGACACAGATTGTTACATTATAGGGCATCTTTGGATAAGGTGATCTTTCTGATTATACTATATGAAATATTTGAACTGAGCAACTGGCTTGTTTAAAACAAACTGTATGACCCTCTTTCCATTAGCTACCAACAAACCTAGAAAAAAATGTGTAGTCACTTTTTCAAACAAACTCTTAGGATCTTATGACATATATTTCGTGTACTAACCTCATCCAGGATTCATCTCAACTCTCCTACTTTTAATCTTGCTTTCCTCCTTCAGTGATTTTTTTGTTTGCTTTTTAATTGTGATAAAACAACATAACATAAAGTTTACCATCTCACTCATTCTTTAAAAGTACAGCCCAGGAGTGTTAAGTACATTCACATTGTTGTACAATCAATCTCCAGAACTCTTTTCATCATGCAAAACTAAAACTCTGTAACATTAAACAGCTTTCCGTGCCCCTCTCACCCCAGCCACTGGCAACCAGCATTCTACCATCTCTCTCTCTATGAATTTATCTACTGTAGGTACTTCATATAAGTGGAATCATATAGTACCTGTCTTTTTGTGACTGGCTTGTTAAACTTAGCATACTGTCTTGAAGATTCATCCATGTCATAACATGTATAAGGATTTCCTTCTTTTTTTTAAGACTAATAATACTCTGTTTTATGTATATATCACACTGTCTTTATCCACTCAACTGCTGATGGACACTTGTGGTGCTTCCACCTTTTGGCTATTCTGAATATTGTTGCTATGAACATGCGGTTACATCTTCAAATCCCTGCTTTCAGTTCTTCTTGAGGAATTGCCATACTGTTTTCCATAGCTGCTGCACCATTTTACATTCCTGTAAACTATGCACAAGTGTTTCAATTTCTCCACATCTTTGCCAACACTGTTTATTTTCTGGGTTTTCTTTTTTTTTTTAATATTTTTATTGGGGAATTGGGGGAAGGGAAACAGATAAGTTGCTGTCTTTTTGTTCTTCAGTCTAGTTGAGGAGGACGTTGCTTCACTGGCCCAAGTTGGCACCATCATTGCGCTCTTCCCAGGTGAGGCAGATCAGTCGCCAGCTTCTGGATGGCCGCGGCTTGAAGGCCACTCACGCTGGCTGCTGGCAACACATGGTAGCCCATGGCAACCCACTGCAGCAGGGGCTGCAGCCTACGCCATTGCTGGTGACTCACGGCAACCCAGCTCCAGGTTGAGCTGTTGTTCAGCATCTTAGCTGTAGAGAGCAGTGTCACTGGCCCTCATATGTGGGATCCAACCGGGGCCCTCTGGCATTCCAAGCCAGCTCTTAACCAACGTACCACTCGGCTGGCCCGTCTGGGGTTTCCGATAGCAGTCATTCTAATGATTGTGAGGTAGTACCTCACTGCGGTTTTAATTTGCTTTTCCTTAATGATCAATGATGCTGAGCATCTTTTTATGTGTTTATTGGCCATTTGTATATCTTTGGAGAAATGTCTATTCTTGTTTCTTTGCCTGTTTTTTAATTGAGATATTATTTTTATTATTATTATTATTATTATTATTATTGTTATTACTATTATATTATTGAGTTTTAGGAGCTCCTTATATCTTCTGGATATGAACCCTTTGTCAGATATATGATTTGCAAATATTTTCTCCCATTCCATGGGTTGGTTGCCTTTTCATTCTGTTGATAGTGTCATTTGATGCATAAAATTTTTTAATTTTGGTATAGTCCAATTTATCTATTTTTTCTTTTGTTGTTTGCGAGTTATTTTTATTTTAATTTAACCTCATGTATTTAACCTCATGTATTCTATAGACTACCTTAAACTCATCCTAGAATCAAATATAATTAGATAATGATGTAGTTATTCACTTTACAATATTAAGTATTTTGTCATTTTCCTGTGATATTTTAATTTTTTGTACCTTGTTATGAACCTTTTTTCATTTGTTAACAGCATAGATAGAACAAAGTATTTGCATATCTGAACAAGAGTTATCTATGTAGGGAGACAATTAATTCTCTATGACTCTTCCTGCATTTTTGCATGTCCTTTAAAAAACGCACTGAATGGCCTTTGATCCAGAGTACCTTTTCAAAGATTGTGTGGTAAACAGCTTTGGAAGAAAAGGCAAGTCTACTTATAGCCTTGGAAGATGGAGTCAGTGTCTCCCTCTAGAACTAAAGACAGGCATGCTTACAGCCCAGTGTAAAAGATTTACTACATTCCCTAAGCTCAGCATTCGTCTCCTGTACTGCACATGAAGGTGTCACCTGGCCTTCTTTGCAATTGTAGCAGTCCAACAAAAGACTGATACACTGGCTACTGCCATGGCTGTAAGAAACCCTACTTTGTCTCTGGCCCTGGAGGTTCATGTCTTCTACAAGCATCCATGGAACTATGTCATGCTAAATTGTCAATTTGCAAGTAGGGAAAAACTCAGACATTTCACAGTGCTTGACAAATGTATTATAAGGGACTTTTGTGAATATAGTTAAAAGTCAGTCTAATCTCCCACTCAGTAAAGAATGTCTTCTATACATCCTGACAGACAGCATTCCAAATATCACTTAAATGATTCCAAAAATAGAAAACTCTTCTCAAAGCCTGTTGCATCATTGGCTAGTAAGCTTCTCCTTATATTGAACTAAACTATTTATAACTTTATAATACTGGTTTTTGCCTGGCCTCATCTGGTATTACATAGAATAATTATTGTTTTTTCCACATGGTAGGTCTTTGTATTTGAAAATATTTACTTGGTCTCCACTAATCTTTGGTAACTCTCTAAACATATCATTTTCATTCCATATTCTTCACACACTGTTCTCCAGATCCAATGGACACTCTAGACACATTCCAATATTATGATGATTCTCACAAATGCTCTGAACTATAGATGGATTTAAGAAGTATGACTAAGGCACAATTCAGTGAAAATATCATATATTAATTGTATACAATATCTTTGATGTATTTAATGTAAAATTTTATGTACAGTTTTTGTACTGCTATCATATTGTCAGATCATATTTAGCTTGTGATTAGTTTAAATATTCAGGCTTTCCCACATGGTCACACTCAAACTGTGATTATCCCTGTAAAACTGATTTTTTAAATTTGTGACATAAAGTTTTTATTTTTAACCAGACCAAATCATTTTGAATTTAGCTTCTGTCATCAGTAATACTAGTTCCTTGTTAAGTAAAATTTATTCTATCTGGAAATTTCATAGGCATCCTTTCAATCTCTTAATCTTAATCACCAATGGATATATTATCCACAAAAAAGGGCTAAGGATAAGCCATTAAATTTCTTCTTTCATAATAACCCAGGCTATACTTCAACAGTATTGATCAATTTTTTAGCTACTTATAATCTACTGAACGATGCCATTACCCAGCATAAATGTTACCGTCTTATCCACAAGGATATCGTGCTTGGTGAAATTAAAACATTCTGTATGCCTGGCATTATCTAAATCTACCAACAATTTCTAAAACAACATGTCAGCACTTTACTAGGAGAGCAAGGGGGTGTCGTTCAGAAAGGTGAATCAATGCTAATTTACTTTGCTAATGACCAAGCAAGGTAAAGGGTACTGGACTTAAGCACCATTGTCCAAATAAGAAATTGCTTCCCTGATCTCTAATCTCATATAAAGCTAAAACCTTAAGCCCCCGAAGGAATGATAGCAAACATTCACAGAGTCCAAGCAAAAATCCATGGCTGCTGGTGGAGAAGTAGAAGCCAAACACCGTCTCTCTGAGGGAATAGGTAGGAAACTCTCATGCCTCCATTGCCACCTGGTGTGGTTGGAAAATACAGTAGTGATACTTACAAACTTGTCAAAACACACCAAACTATACACTTTAAAAAGGTGAATACTACTGCATGTGAAGTATACCTCAATAAAACTGAATTAAAGTACTAAAATAAGTTTATTTTCTAAAAATTAAAGAATAAATATAAAGATGAGAATAAAAAACATGAAATCAATATTTTCTTTAAAATTTATTTAGGTCATTGAAAATCTTGTAAATTCACTTTCAGTGGTTTCTAACTAACAATACCTTACAAATGAGGACTATATTATTTCTTCCACATGCCATTAAAATATTTGCAACACTCCATATTTTATTACTCTTGATACATTCAAAAAACAGAAACACACAAGACACATTCCCTATTTACATTGTAGTAAATCAGAAATTAACAATAAAAGTTATAATAAGAAAAACTATCCTGTAGAAATTGAGCAGTGTTATCCTAAATAAATTTTCAGTCAAAGAGGAATTAAAATCTGTAACTAGAGACTAGGGGAAAGCTATGAGAATAAAACGTACTCTATCATTCTTAAGGATATGGTCAACACTGAGTTTCAAAAATTGATAGCTTTAAATGCTTTCTTTACTTACAAAGAAACATAAATGGATTGAATAGTAAGTCAAGAGTAAGAAGAAAAACAATAAAATAAAATCCAGAGAGAACAAATATGGATTAACAAATAAAAAAGTAGAAATGAATGAATTGAAAGACAAAAAGAACAATAGAATGAGTAGCTAAATAAAATGAATAGATTAGTTTGGTTGAAAAGATAAAAAAATACAAAACCTCTGGCAACTCAAATCTTCCATAATATTTTTTAAAAATCACAGAACAATAAAAAAATTTAATTTTATGTTTGTTCACTTTTATCCTGAATGTAGTTCTATTATTCATGTCCTTAATCTTTAACTTCAATATTCTGTTTATTAATTTCAATGTTTTTTTACACCAGTAATCAATTCAAATTATTCCAAAAAGACAGAGTCCACAAGATCATGTTGATGGATACAAAGGGTATTTGAAAACCTCAAGGTTTATTTCTGATATTAATTCTTGAAAAATAATAAATTTTTCTCAAATCAATTCATACTCAAAATTATCAGTGAAATATTGAAGCATCCCTAGACCACCTAATTTCTTTAAATTACTTTTTTGAAATTTTAGCCTATGCAGTAAGATTAAAAGAAGATGTAAATATTGAAAAGCCATACCCACATAATTATTTACAGATGATATAAATAAAACTAAATTATTACAATATTAAGTCATAAGGATGAAAAATAAGTACTTTTGAAGTACATGTCTGTTAACAATAAGTTAGGAAATATAATGAAAAAAAATCATTTTTATTATGCATATAGGTAGTGTTTCTCAAACTTTAATGTACAACAAATCATCCAAAGGTCTTGTTAAAATGCAGACTCAGTAGATTTGTGGGATGGGGAACAAGATTTTACATTTCTAATGAGCATTCGGGTGCTGCTGATCATGCTTTGAGTAGTAAGGTATATATATATATACACACACACACACACACACACACATATATATATATACACACACATATATATATACACACATATATATATATATACACACACATATATATATATACACACACATATATATATATACACACACACACACACACACACACACATATACATATTTACATATATACATATACATATATACATCTGCATTCTCACATATAATTTTAAAATTTAAGAATTAACAAGAAAAATATGACTAGGAGGCATAAAAAATATTTGCATTAAGAAGAGAAATGTCACATTCCTGGATAGGAAGACAATAGTATAAAAATATCTCTTCTTCCTAAAATTAATCTAATGCCTGTATTTTACCACCAACGAAAACCACAAAGTGCTGTTTTTTGCAGCTTTAAAAAATGAAGATTATAAAGTTCATCAGGAAGAATAAATATGCCATATTAGATAACAAATATTTTCACAAAGAGGACATTAGGCAATTCTTTTCCTTCCAGAAATCAAAGTGTATTTTAAAATGACAATAATTAAAACAATTAATTTCTGTCACAGAAACAGACAGTTCAAAAGAGTAGAGTACAGGGCCGGCCGAGTGGCATGTTGGTTAAGAGCTGGCTTGGGATGCCAGAGGGCCCCGGTTCGGATCCCACATATGAGGGCCAGTGACACTGCCCTCTACAGCTAAGATGCTGAACAACAGCTCAATCTGGAGCTGGGTTCCCATGAGTCGCAGGTGTCGGCGTAGGCTGCAGACCCTGTGACAGTGGGCTGCCATGGGCTACCATGTGTAGCCAGCAGCCAGCGAGAGCGGCCAGCAGCCACCGTGAGCAGCCATCCAGAAACCGGTGACTGATCTGCCTCGCCCAGGAAGAGCGCAATGATGGTGCCAACTTGGGCCAGTGAAGCAACGTCCTCCACAACTAGACTGAAGAACAAAAGGACAGCAACTTTTCTGTTCTCCTTTCCCCAATTCCCCAATAAAAATCTTAAAAAAAAAAATTGTAGAGTACAAAGTCCAGCCATTGATCCAATTATGCATATGAACTTAGTATATAATAAAAGTCGTAAATCAAATCACTAAGAGAAGAATAAATAATTTAACAACTGAATTGAGACACCTCAAATAATCACCAAAATAGACATATTCTGGCTTCACAACATTACAATTTTAGGACTTAAAACAAGTGCATACTCATGCCTGCATACAGACATCAAATTATGTGAACTTTAACATAAAAGGTGAATTTTAAGGGCCGGCCGAGTGGCTCAGTTGGTTAAGAGCTCGCTCAAGAGTTTGAGCTCTGAGCAACAGCGGTTTGATGCCCAGCCCGAGCTGAGCAGCCGCTAAGCTGCCAATAGGTAGCAGGATGGCTCAGCTTAAAAAAAAAAAAATGAATTTTAAAGCATTCACAAGTAGAAATAATAAAAAGCATAAGATATACCACAGGGACCAAGTTGATAAAGACAATAAACTTTTGTCACATGGGAGGGTGATTGCGAGTCTGGGTGAAAAAGGTGAATGGATTAAGTGCAAACTGGCTATTACAAAATAGGTATGGTGTTGTAAAGTACAGCATAGAGAATATAGTCAACAATATTGTAATAACTATGAGTATGTATGGTGTCAGGTGGGCACTAGACTTATAGGGAGGATCACTTAGTAAGTTATATAAATGTCTAACCACTATGCTGTATGCCTGAAACTAATATAATATTGTCAACTCTATTTGAAAAATTAAAAAATATATATTTTAAAGAAAAGAAACTTTTATCTATTACAAGACTTATTATTTTACATGATCCCATTCTCTTAAAATAGGGTTAGTCAATCAAGTAAGCAATCATAGCCCATTCCTAACACTATCTCAATTCTTCTGGCAAAATTTCAATGACTTCTATAATTTAGTTATTTTCTCTAACATGATTCTTGTTTGTTATCAAAAGCCATATCAGCATAGCTAAATCAGAGTTATTTACTCTGATAAAATCAGACCAATCAGCACAGGGATCTTCTGCCTTTGATTATAATTGTAGGTTTTTTGTTTTTGTTTTTGTTTTTGTTTTCATTACAGTCCCAGTAAGATTGTCCATTTTGGTCATAGACGGCCTCCTACAGCTCTCCAAATGGCATGAAATAATAAATGACTAAGAATTTTTTAAAGGCTAAACGAATATTTTTGCTACAAGTTGTATGCACATAAATTTTAGAAGGCATCAAATAAATTAATAAAAATGTAAAAACTAGGCTTCACAATCACCACTAGCATTTCCTTGCCAAATACCTAACAGGGCATATTACAAGCACACAGTAAATGCTGCGACAATTATAAGAAAGTCAAAAATAATAAATTGCCAGACATATCTCTTCCCAAATTTCTAAACATACTGTTTTAATTACCTCCACCTCTCAGGGTAGGTTGGATCCAGGTCTTCTTCGGGTCCCTCTTACAAAGCTGTGGCTCATGTGGTTCAGTGTACGGCGGTGTTCTAGTTAAAAGAATCTAGTCCAGTCTAGCAATAGTGATTTCTGAACGCATATCCTCTATTTATAGTTCTTCAACACCATACAAAGGACTTGTATTACAAGCAATTTTTTTAAAATCTACCCTTTTTTATAAAATCACACTGAAAGTGTTTACCTCACCAACCCTCACTACCCACAAAAATTTCCTCCTCCATCTATATCAAAAGCCACTTTAATGACTTTTCCTCTCCCTCCTCCCTCTCTTTAACCAAACCTTTCCCTCACTACTACTCCTGCCTACCACCTCCAGTCTAATCCATTTTGGCAGAAGAAGTTTGGCAGAGCAAGATTCTTGGAGAAGAGCTTTGCAAAGCCAGAATACTACAGCATGGGCAAGAGATGTTCAAGGCTAGACACATGTATTTAGTATGAATGTTGTCCGATCACATTTGTAGGTGCTTACAAAATATGCATAAGTGAATGAATGATTCCAAAGTAAGAGGGAAGGATTACCTTTTATGTGAAAGAAAATATCCTGGTTAGGCTTGGGAAAACCCAGGCCACTAGACAAAGCTCTGTTCTCATTCACTCAGATCTACTTTTACAAGACTATTTTTACAGGGATAAAATACATAAACATGCTTTGTAAACATTCTTTTTCTGAATTAATATAAAGTTTTAGTCATAGATATTCATAATTCATTATGGACATGAAATAAACTCATATAATAGTTCTTTAAATTTCCAACATTTTAATCAGAAATCACCAAAGCAAATAAACTTTGTTGTTAGAGGATTGATATATTTTTTTGTACAAATTATTAATCATAGACTACAAGAAAACATCACAAGCTCAGGCCCATCTAATTCAGAAATCAGCATAGTGGAGGCAGGAAGGCAGAATATAAAGTGTGATCACGGCAAGAGATGGCAAACACAACGACCTTGAAATTCTTCAACTAACTAGTTGTGTAAGATTTTGGAAAGGTCCCTTAACCTCTCTGATTTCTGTTCATTTGTGCTTAAAATGAGCTCAGTTATTTAATCAATCTATCTCATCATATAATTTTATATAATCATATAATTTTTAAATTTTACATGAACCTAATTGATGTTTCTTTTCTACTTTATTCTTTTCATAACATTATTTCTGGGAATGGAACTATTTTTGTCTGCATGATTTTTAAAATCTGGAGTTCATAAAAAGCCCAGGTCATATGAATTCCCTAAATTTGGGGCAATTGTTTATGTACATTATTCTGGACAGAAGTCTATAGCTTTCATTTGATTCTCATAAAGCTCTGCGAATCTCTCAAAAAAGATTGAGAACCACTTATGTCAATAATGTACTAATTCCAAGTGATTATCATCAACTTGTAAAAACAGGCTCACAAGAAGGTTGCTTAAGAACCCTGTGTTGGTTCTGTAACATTTTGTATTCCACATAGATAACATAACACACACTGTTAATATAAGCTTTCACTAATGGCTGTCTCCTCTCTCAACAATGGGCCATAGACTACATCTGTCTAGTTCACCTCATTATATCTAATGCCTTGAACAGTGCCTTGCTCTCAATGAAGCAAGGAAGAAAAATGTCTACCAGTTTATCTTTAGGGGAAGAAGGCAGCTGGGAAATGCTCATCTTCTCACCTGGGCTAAGATTGAGGCTCCAGAATACTACAAAAATATAGAGGAATTAGCAAGTAAGGAGAGATAGATCATCTTCTCCACAAACCAAGCCTTGTTATTTCAAGAGAAAATGGAAACCCAAAGTAAATAAGGGCCTTACCAAAAGTGGCAAGGTCAAGAACAAAGTCCTTAAACAACAGTACAGCACTCCCTTTCCACTAAGTCGTCCAGTTGGGGGAAGACACAGAAACTAATTATGGATTGCAAATTAACATGTCACCCAGTTCCTTTCTTTTAACCGCAATTCAGCGGCTAACAAAATTCTTTTGTTATAGGTAGACATACCATAAATAGCCTGTGATTTTTTTGCCTGATTTATTAACCTGAGCAAATAAAATAATGTCACGTCTTATATGTACTATATTGAGTTGTCGGAAAAGTCATGACGTATTTTTTCTGTGTTTTTCATTGCAAAAATGCATCATGACTTTTCTGACAACCCAATAACTTGAAATCAACTTCTTTGTCATTGTCATATCTATAGAAGATCTCCAGTGCTATAAATAAAATTGCTTTTATCATGCAAACTTAATTAGCTTTTCAATAATCCCTGTTTATTTGTTTTCACTGACAATTACAGGAAGAAAAGGACTTCATTCATTTAAAATATATAATAGATAAAATTGGATGCATGTTATTTCATTCCTATACACTGCTGGTAATTGTCTTTTAAAAACCTAATAACATTTGTGTTTCTTTTACTGTTTACAGGAGCATTGTTTTAAACCCAGCCTATTTTCGAAATCATCTTCGTCAGGCAACAGTGTTTAGATGTCTGGAGAGATATTCAGAAGCTGCCCGGTATGTTTGTTATAACTTTTGTGAAGATTTATTTCAAGTTAAATTAATTTTATTCTCAGCTTCTGGTAATAGCATAATAGGACTTTCCATTTCTCTCATGGAATATGATTTTACCAGAATTATTGTCTTATAAACGTCAAACCAACAATTATTGACTATCTTTTTCTTTAATTAAAGCTATTCTGTGTTCATAGCTCTTAGTAAAATTCAAACTTCCAGCCATGAGCTCATTGACAATGATGGGAACACTTCCATGGAAGATTAGAAATGAACTTGACCTCTTGCTCTCAAGTACATTCCTGGTCCTGGTTGTAATGACACAATTTTGTGGCTATCTCTTTCTTGAGTTCTGGAAATGAAATCCAATCCCATAAAAAGGACCCCAGAAACCCATTTCTAGAGGAGATGCATCAGTTATAACTCTCAGGGTTGTTAGAAGTGTCCTGAAGTACTGCTGCTTGCACCCAAATATGTTTCATAAAAAGTTAGAGAAATAGCTCTTAATATTCTCATCCTGGAACCTAGACTTACAGCAAAGAATTACAAGAATTGTGCAACAGCCTCAATGCTGTGTTCAAACTTCCTTCTCACCTGTGGCAACTGAGGCTTTTTTTCTTCTTGGGTCAAGTTCATCATATCTGACTTCTCTTTGATGAATTCTTTCAAAGAATTTCCCTCATCTCCCAATGCCCAGATACATGCTGTTTCTTATTCCTACTGCCCCAGAAATCTAGAAAGGAAGTGCGGTGGTTTCTACATGTCCTCCAAGCACAACTCCCAAGGAGAAACCCACAGTAACAGGGATGGGGTAAGGGGGCCTAGGTTGCAGGCAGCTGCTGTCACTGGAACATTTACAAAGAACACTTCTTGGAAAATGAAGTTTAAGAAATTTAAGTAGATAATAAAAATGATACCATGAGGTTGACATGAATTCCCTTTGTGTAAGATGGTGATAGGAGTTCCCTGAAGTCAATTAAATGATGGATATGGAAGGCAGAATGAATTCCAACTGCGCTCACTTTGCGGTCAAACAACCAACATGCCACATCTATGTACCTGTGTGTTTATGTCCACTTTTAAAAATGTGAATAGGTCTTTATCAATTTCTTCTTATCAGTTAATCAATTTTACAGTTTTCTGTAAAATGATTTTCCTTTAGGGGTGATGTCTTCATAATCTAATCAAAAGACCAATAGGAAAAGGCTAGATGCAACTTCAGAACCAGACTGCATAGTAAAAAGCTCTTGGTGGTATGCTGGGGTCAGCTTGTACAGACTCTGGGAAGCAGTAGGGGAAATTAGCAACCTTAGGAAAATTTACATTCTGGAAATTGGCCAATGCTACAAATCCAGCCTTTTTAGGTTTGGAGGAGAGCCAAATGACCAGCTTATCACTGATTATAACTTAATTGTGTCCAGCCAATTTGAGTTAAAGTGGTGAGAATAATTCTTTGTCCTAAACAAACAAACAAACAAACGAGTTGGTGGTTAATAACCATTTCACTTTTTCAGTAAGAACATATTACATGAAATTGTTAGTACAACCCTTGTTGAAAGGTAAATATGAGTGTGTGCATATAGTAAAGTTATGTGATAGTGTCATGCCTCCTACAGAGAAGATCCATAAGGCAACAAACAGACGTCATTGCACAGAGTCTTTAGGTAAGACCATGCTGTGTAAGAGGAAGCAAATAGAAGGTAACACTAAATGGGTAAATCACAGCACAGCCTTTTTATCCATCATGGAGGAAGAATTAGCTGTATATTTCTTCATACATGAACTATACAGGGGATAGTAGAGCAGGAATAACACACTCAAACGCTTTCAAAGACCAGACAGATGGTGTGTGAAGGAGGCCAACGATAAGCTAAAAGATGTTGTATGAACTACAGAGAACTGGGAATCACTAAGTAAAGTGATCATGCAATTTATCTGTCAAACTGGACACTTTTTTTTTTTAAGATTTTATTGGGGAATTGGGGGAGGGGAACAGCATTGGGGAATTGGGGAAGAGGAACAGACAAGTTGCTGTCCTTTTGTCCTTCAGTCTAGTTGTGGAGAACATCGCTTCACTGGCCCATGTTGGTATCATCATTGCCCTCTTCCCAGGTGAAGCAGTCGATCTGCTCACAGCAACTCACGAAAGCTCACGCCAGCTGCTGGCCAGCCCCACTGCAGCCTATGCCATCGCAGGTGACTCACAACACCCGAGCTCCAGGTCGAGCTGTTGTTCACCATCTTAGCTGTAGAGGGCGCAGCGTTACTGGCCCTCGTGTGGGATCCAAACCAGGGCCCTGCTGCTCAGAGCTGGCATCCCCAGCCAACTCCTAATCAACACGCCGCTCGGCCGGACCCAAACTGGACACTCTTAATAGTGAAAGTGGGAATTACTAAAAATTATACCAGGAAAATAGGCATAAACCAGGGCTGTCATGAGCACACTGGCCATGCTGTCACCCTTCCACTGGCCCCTCCAAAGGAAGTGTCCATAGTCAAGTCCAGCTAGTGTAGTTGTATAGGAATGTAGGTTCAGTGTTGCAGATCTTTGAGTCTTCACGAGACAGCATAATTCAGAGCATCCTAAGAAATTTCTGGACTTTTAAATATTGGCAATTATTTTGAGTTTTTTAAACACAGTGTCATCTTAAAAAAGCTGAAGTAGTCCCATTCATGAAGGTGTAATTCACTAAAGAATCTATTTGCCAAATGATCAATTTACAGAAGTCACCAAATTTAAAATTTACTAAAAACTTATTTTAAGAAATAATCTTTTTGAATAATTAATATGAACACATTTGCTTCTGTACATATTCCTCATGAAATATTCAGCAAATTCAGTTTACACTGATTTCTTGCCAATATTTTAAAAAGTGAATTTTTTTTTTAACTTTTAACACTATCATTTTTAGGATTCCCCAATTTTTGGAGAGTGACCAAATTTACCTACTTAACAAAATATATTTTAATTATTTATAGCATTTTTAACAATTTGTATCTAACGAGATGATCTTAACAGCTCCCTGCTTTATGCCTAAAGCTAGACACAGCACAATCTGGGGCAGACTGAAGAACAGAGAGAAATTAAAGGCCCAGAACCCTGGAGCCCTGCTCCCTTCAAATTCATCTGTAGGATTGCTAAAAATTGTCTAAAGAGCTTAAATAAACTACATTTTACAAAATAAAAATATTTATAAATTTGATGCATTGGTCATGTGACAAACTCACTATCTTATGAATTGACCTAGAGCCCACAGGAGGCTGTGAGGTGGGTCCCAGCCTGAGATTTGAAGCTTGGATCAAATCCTCCCTTGCAGCTCTCAGTGAAGACTGGAGTTTAATCCTTCACAGAGAGAAGCCGAGAGCTTCCTCCTACCAGCAAGAGGATTCTTCGCATGTCAATTTTATGCTGATCATTTGGGGAAAGGCTTTAGTCTAAAACCAGCAGTCCACTATTAAAAAGATAGTATTTTATAGAGTGCAATGGCTTTAGTTAATATACCATCTGCAGCAAATCTTGTCTGTTCTAACTTCTATTTTGCTATGTTATTTAATGTCATGTAATGTATGAAATGTTGCGAGAAATAGATTAAATAAAATATGCAGTCTAACATTTTCTTATCTTCGCCCTTCTTAAAGTAATACACTAAATGACACACTGGATTTCAGAGGTATATTTTATTGTGCCTTTCAGAATTAAAAAAAAAAAAAGCAAATCGGTAAGATGCCACCAAGTTGTATCAGTCTGCTTATTGCTACACTAAGACTTTCCTCCTAGCTAATTCTCAGCTTTGCCTCCCTCCTTGCTCTCTGACAGTGTGTTCTCTTCATTCCTATTTTACCATTTGGGTACCAGCCACTCTCATCCTCCTTCTCTGCACTTGCCTCTTTTCTTGTTCCATGCCTCTTACCTTTTTCTCAAAAATGTTTCCCTTCTTTGTGAGCATCCCTTCCTTCTGGTCATTAATAAGCCATTCTTAGTGCATCTCGCTTAATCTGTAAGCCCTTGGCCCTCCTTGGTGCTTGCCATTGATTCAACAGATCAGTGATTACATTTTCATTGGTTTTGTATTTTATTGTTGATACCCTGAGTTGGAGGCTACTTAGGATATTTGAATTTTCTGGAAATCTATTCTCTGGATGACTGTACAGTGTAAACCTCAAACAATAAATCCCTTGAAAAAAAGACTCCTTTAGACATGAGTAATCAGCCATGCCTAAAGTATGACACATTAGAGTATCAATTTTTGAATGAGAATTAGTATGAACACTTCGGGTCTAGGCTGTATGAGCACCAAAATATCTGAGTTGTTTTTTTGCATGCGTGGGGGGGGGTTTTTGTACTTTTTGTTTGTTTGTTTTTGCCAAGCAGTACTTTCTATTTAGCTAAATCAAAACACAATACTGTAAGATACACTAATTCATGGCTACCATCACTGACAAGCCAGATAATAGAAGTTAGGGGTGGGAGTAGATAGGAGTTTCTTGAGAACCAGCAGGGGACTTGTGAGTTTGGTTTTGTTGTTTTCTTGCAAAAGTTATCCCTGGAAATTGGAAATAATGCATGCATAAATCACAATCTGCCAAAAGAAAAGAGAGATCCAAGAATAAATTGAAGTGTTCGTTCAGAAATCTGGTAACATAAAACAGTGGTGTTGCTGTAGATAAGCAATCACTCACAAGTAATACTACAACAGCAAGCAACAAGAAACTGTGTCAGCTTTTTTGATGTCACGGAACTCTATGATTTTAAATGAGATTATTATGTATCTTGCAAGGAAGGAGAATATACTGACAGGTAGAGTCAAGACAAGTGATTCTGAAGAGATGATAGTAGTGCTGGGAGTTTATTTTAACTTAGTTCTGATTCAACGGGAAGTGTAAAATCCATTCACTCACCATGCAAGATGCTAAAAATACATCACAGATTTTTTTTTGGTTAAGTTTTCGTTTGTGCCTATGAACAGAATAAATGAAGACTGTAGCCTAATTTTTATTCTTAAACTTGCCATCTGCCTGAAGGGCTTTCTTTCTCTTTCTTGGAGACAGTTTCCCGTTGCCAGAACAGCTTTAGTGTGGGCTGGTATTAGTCAGTCATGTGTAACATATGGCTGTATGTTGGGAGATGGACATGTTCATTCTATCATTAAGTGTCCTTCCCTTTTCCTAGGTATGACAGAGTTTATGAACCCTAAATATTGTAACAATGTTACTTCTTGGTGTATGATTTCTAAAACAGACATTAATAAGAACAGATTTAGTCATGTCACATGGCTTAGGTTAAATGTCTGACCATGAGTCTACAGCTCACCCGATTTTTATGTATGTAAGGAGTTGTGTTTGTGAATTCAAGGAAAAAAGTGAAAGTTAACATATATTAAAGCTTCAAGTTTCTAGCTATCTCTTACGTCTTAAGGATATAAAATTGCAGATTTTTAAATATCGAATCTTATAACAAATCTTGAAGTTGTAATGACATCAGGTGGCTTAAAAGTAATTCTGTTGCCTTAGGAAAGTTGAACCTTTTGGACATGAGCCAAATTATAGGTACATTATTGCAAAGATACATAATTTTACATAAATATAGAAAATAATTTTTAACATGGGCTGTTGAAAAGAACATCCAAAAATTCATTAGAGAGAAACAAACATTGATTGACTTTGTGAATACCTCCATTTTGCTGATGCTTGTCATGCTAATTATTTTTGTTCCTATTCTCTTTGGAATGATATGCTATGCATTTGCACTACCTGTAAACATTTCTAAAATAGTTTAGAAATGTAAAATTCTTGGACTGTGTGCACTTTCTGCAAATATTGGCCTAGAAAATGTATGGCTGAGTACAGAAAAAAAATGTCTTTGCTATAGATCCAACCTTTTCTAAAAAGTGGGTGGAGCCATGAAGACTGCATAAAAGAGAACACAGTAAAATTCTTGGATGTCAGGTTTTAAGGGTGAAGAAATAAAGATATTCTCTTCCCCCCCTTTTTCCATTCAATCAGATGTCTACCTGGTTCCACATTCTCTACAATAATGGATGCACAAAACCAATTAAACATGAAAGAAGTCTAATCCAAAGAAGCTGAAGTTTAACTCTGAGTGTTCTATGCTATTTCCTAATATCCAAGTGTTGCCAACTGAATTAGAGATTAGTCTGCGAATGCTAAAATTATGATAAATGGATTAAAACCTCTATGGTTTTAATCAGTAAATTAGAAATAATGATGACACCTATGTCAGAGAGGTTATTATGAGGATAAATGAGACAATTTATGTAGTGCATTTAGCACAGTACTTGGCACAGTGTACACTCTCAAAAAAATAAAGAGCTATTATCATTGTTTTTGTTGTTAAAAACTAGAACTCTTTGAAGATAGATGAAGCTACCTTAAGAGACAATGAGATTCTCAGAATTGAAACCAGAGTATGACGAGCAATCATTTGCCTGAGGCATTGCACTACCAGAGGCAAGATTACACCACAGGATTATTAGATCCTGTCTCACTCTGAAAATCAACATGTTTCTGTTTGGGGGGAATCCAATATTAACACAGGGGTTGAAGGGCAAGATTTTGGTTGGCTTAAGCACTTGAAAGGGGCAAGATTTTTATTTTTTTTTAAATATTGTGTATGAATGTATCATGAATTTTTTCACCAGGTTTCATTATGGGTGATATTCCAATTATTCCTGAAAGGAGTCAGAGCATGGAATCCCTGGGCAGGTGGAACTTCAAATGACATAAAGACAAATGTTCAGGCAACTTGGGCTTGACTCCAGTTCTCCCTTTTATTCCTTTCCTCACTTCTGTCAAAAATTGCAACACCCTGACAAAACATTAGACTGGAAATCCTAACAGCACATTGCCTGAAACTCTGAAATTCTTCAACCTTTTTTTAAAAAAAATTACTGGCATTGGTTCATCACACTATTATACACATAAATTAATCTTGATGCCACTAATTATAAAAATTGCTTATAAGTCAAAAGCTCTGTTTCTGTGTCTATCTGCTAAAGAGGAATCATCTACACTAGAGAATTATAGTCAAGCCAGAAAGGCCTGTGTTCTATTCCCAAGACTAGAGATGACTAGCTTTGTAGGGCCTCGGGCAAGTTAATTAAGTAAGCTCTTCCAGTAACAATTTCCTCAACCATAAATTGGAGATCATAACACTACTTTACAAAGGAAACACAAGGATTAAATGAAATAATGAACAAAAAACAATAAGCTCAGTGCCTGGCATATAGTAAGCCCTCAGTTAATTATTGCTGCTGTTGTTGCATACTTTGAAGAATTATGTTCAAAACCCTAAGACTTGAACTCTAAATTCTGTTGAGTGAAACTTTGGCATAGACATTATATTTTATCAGCCATCCTCTCTGACCCTCTGCTCTTTGCCAAACTTTATAGCACATGTTGTGCATTATCATTGCTCTTCACAATGCTACAAATAAGTAATATCCTGCATATTGTAGGTGAGGAAACTTAACTTAGAGTTTGAATGACTTGTCAAAGATCATATCACTGATAAGTAGCAAATCTAGAATTCAAACCTAATTTTATTGTCGAGACCCTGACTCATGCACAAAAGTATGGCTCAGACCTCATATTTGCTATTTGGGTGAGTTTGAAACTGTATTGCCTTATTGTTTACGTTTTCATTTCTTATTACTAATGAGCCTGTGCATCTTTAATATATATGTATTGTCCAATCTTGTTTCCTTTTCCGTGAAATTTTATTTGTGTATCTATCTTTTGCACATTTTTATTGGGTTGTTTCCTTTGTTATCATTGAATCATAGGATCTTTATATATTCCGCAAACTAATAATTTTTTATAACATGTGCTGAGGGTAATTTCTTCCAATTTATGATTTACATAATTACACTCTTAATAGTATCTTTTGATAAATAATAAATCTAAAGTCTTTGTTTTAGTTTAGTTAAATGTAGTCAAATTCCTTTATGATTTGCACTGTTTCAGTTTTAAGAAATCTCATCCCAGGCTCATCAAGATAGTCTTCTATGGTGTCTTCAAAGGTTTTAAAATTTTCCCTTTGACTTTAATGTTTTGACCCAGTAATAATTGATTTTTATAGAAGGTGTGAAGTAGGGATCTATTGCAATGTTTTTCCTTCAGTGGATAACCAACTATCTTAACATCACCTTATTAAATCCTTTTGTTATTGATCTTCAATGTTGGCTCTGTCTGCATCAGTTTCCATATGAATATGTTGATCTCTGGTCCTAATTCCATAAATACATCTATTTGTCTGTCCCATTGCCAAAAGCACACTATTCTATATAGGATGGTTTTATAAAATGTCTTGATACATGGTGTAGCAAACCTCCCTAACTGATTCTTTTTTTCAAGAATGTCTTGTTTATTATTGGCCTTTTGATCTTCCACATAAATTGTAGAAAGTGTGACTTTGAATTCAAAACCAGGATAATGTCAGTTCTAGTTAGAAATTCCCAAGGAAGACTTTCTTATTTTTTCTTGTGCTCTACCAGGATCCAAAGCCAAGACTGCCATGTAATTCTACTACTTTTCTCTATAAGAATTCCTCCTAATTCTTTCACTGAACATGTTATTTCTTAAGGAAACCTATGTGGGTGGGCTTCTATTGAACTTTCACTCTACTCAGACCCCAAGCTTTGTCTCCTTTTTCATATATATATATATATATATATATATATATATATATATATATATATATCTGTTAAAAGAGAGTTACTGTACCATTAAATATGAATAGATAGCCTCAGGGGAAAAAAAACAGCTTCAGTGCTTTCTTTCAAACCCTTTTTACTTTATAACACTATCCATGCATTTTTTTTTTAAGATTTTTTATTGTGGAATTGGGGGATAGGAATAGCGCTGGGGAATTTGGGGAAGGGGAACAAACAAGTTGCTGTCGTTTTGTTCTTCAGTGTAGTTGTGGAGGACGTTGCTTCACTGGCCCAAGTTGGCACCACTATTGCGCTCTTCCCAGGCGAGGCAGATCAGTCGCCGGATTCAGGACAGGTCGCTCACTGCGGCTGCTGGCCGCTGACACTGGCTGCTGGCTACACATGGTAGCCCATGGCAGCCCACTGCCACAGGGGCTGCAGCCTACACCATCACCAGTGACTCACCGCAGCTCAGCTCCAGATTGAGCTGTTGTTCAGCATCTTAGCTGTGGAGGGCAGTGTCACTGGCCCTCATAGGTGGGATCGGAACTCTGGCGTCCCAGGCCAGCTCTTAACCAATGCGCCACTCGGCCGGCCCTATCCATGCATTTTTTTTTTAATGTCCATTTGACACAAGAGCCAAGCAGAAGGCAGTCTTAATGACCAAAGCTGAAACAATTTGAGTAACAAAACAAATATTGATAGTATTAAATTATAACCCATAGAATTAAATGAATATCCATATCATGCGTTCATACTGATATAAACAGAATGTATAAGTAAATATGCAGAGAATAAATGAAAGAACATCAATATGAGCAAACACCACAGTAATAATTGTTTCAAGCAAGAGCCACTAATGGGCTTTCAGTTTCCAGTCTGACATGTAAGGAGCACAGAAGTCACCACTCTATTGTAATAAGTAAGTAACTGACCAAACTAAAAAAAAACCGAAAAAAAAAAAAAACAACTTCTTAGATCCATAAGAAAAGTGAGGTCACAGGGTAAATCAGCTGTCCCCAAATTGGAAAGGCAGACAAACAGATACAGAGAATTACAACTTACTGGAGAAGAAACCTCTTACCAGAAACCTCTGCAGGAATCAGTGCTGTGGCAGAAAAATCTAAACTGTAATTAACAAATTGCTGGAAGTTCAATGTGGACAACTCTGAGAGCTAAGACTTCCAAGGGGAACTTGTCATGGGGAGACCACTACACTTTTATGAGTTTTACATCCAGGATTCTATTAGTTCCTTATGGTGAATATGGAAAGAAAATCATGCTTCCAGCAGGAGGGGAGGAAAAGGAACCAATTTGAAATATACCAGAGCATTCTATTCTTCTCAAGGAGGCTTGCCCTCAAGAGAAAATATTTTACCAGAGCCTAACATACCTGAGAAAAAGAAATATGCAACTCAAGATCATTCTAGCCTTCCACATGGGGGAAAGGGAAATACCAAACTCCAACCTCCTTTAGCCATTCCATCACACTAATGGGGTAGAAGTTGAGGGGGGATGGAGAATGAACAAACTGAGAAACACTGATGAAGTTCACAGTTCAGGGGCACAGGCTCACTTGACCTAAATCATAGATTGAGATCTAATCGTAGAACTTTAGAATGCTTCTTCTCTTCCCACACTTTACCACTACATTACTAAAGGCCCATTTACTGAAGTTCCTTCTACCCAGTAGATCACCTTACAACAAAAAAGTTACAAGGCAGAAAGAAAAGAAAGAAAGTAAGAAAAGGAAGAAAGAAAGAAAGAAAGAAAGAAAGAAAGAAAGAAAGAAAGAAAGAAAGAAAGAAAGAAAGAAAGAAAGAAAGAAAGAAAGAAAGAAAGAAAAAGATACAGTTTGAAGGAACTGAACAAGCATCAGAACAGAATCATATGTGGCAGGAATGTTGGAATTATCAGAACAGGAATTTTTTTAAAAACTATGATGAATATACTAGGGATTTAATAGTAAAAAATAAACAACATGGAAGAACAGATGGATAATGTAAGAAGAGAGATGGAAATTCAAAGAAAAAATCAAAACGAAATACTACAGATCAAAAATACTGTAATAGAAATGAAGCATACCTTTGATGGGCTTATCAGTAGAATGGACATGGCTGAATAAAGAACCTCTGAGTTTGGGCTAGCTGAGTGGCTCAGTTGGTTAAGAGCGTGAGCTCTGAGCAACAGGGCTGCCGGTTCGATTCCCACATGGGCCAGTGATGCTGCGCCCGAGCTGAGCTGCCACTGAGCTGCCAACAGATGACAGGATGGCTCAGCTGATGAGAGCACATGCTCCTAACAACAAGACTGCCTGTTCAATGGTGTGTTACGCCCACCCACAACTAAAACTGAACTCGGCACCTTGAGCTGAGCTGCCACCTGGATGGCTCAGTGGATAGAGCATGCACTCTTAACAACAAGGCTGCCGGTTCAACTCCCACATGAGATGGTGGCTATGCCCACCCTCAACTAAGATTGTAACATAACACCTTGAGCTTAGAGGCCATGAGCTATTGTCGGGCAGCCAGATGGCGACTGGCACCCTCAACAACTAAGATTGAAGAACAACAACTTGGCTGGCCCCCTTCCCCAATTCCCCAATTTAAAAAAAAAAAAGAAGAAGAACCTCTGAGCTTGAGGATATGATAATAGTAATTTCCAAAACTAAAAACCAAAGAGAAAAGGTAGTGGAAAGAACATAATAGAATATCCAAGAACTGTAGGACAACCACAAAAGTTGTCACACACATGTAATAGAAATACCAAAAGAGAAGAAAGAAAGAAAGGAATATAAAAGAATAAAAATGATAACAATGTCTATTCTCAGACCACAGTGGAATTAAAACCAGAAAACAATAACAGAAAAATAGATGGAAAAATCCCAAAATACTTAGAGATTAAACAACACAATTCTATTGTAAATAACATGAGTCATATAAGAAATCTCAAGAGAAATTTAAAAATATTTTCAACTAAAAGAAAATGAAAATACAGATTATCAAAATTTGTGGGAGGCAGCAAAAGCAGAGCTTAGTGGGAAATTTATAGTGTTAAATGCATACATGAAAATAGAAAAAAAGGCTAAAATCAATCTAAGGTTCTACTTTAGGAAACTAGAAAAATAAGAGCAAATTTTAAAAATAAAAATAAATAATAATAATAAATAAATAATTTTTTTTAAAGAGCAAATTAAATCCCAAGTAAGTGTAAGGAAAGAGATAATAAAAAGTAGAGCCAAAATCAATAAAATTTAAAACAGGAGATTAACAGAGAACATCAACAAAAACAAAAACTGATTTATTAAAAAGATCAATAAAATTGAAAAGCTTCTAGCCAGGCTAAGAAAAAGAAAATAAAAGAAGAAGAAGAACAAGGACACAAATTATTTTTATCAGATATGAAGAGAGAACATCACTACAGATCACATGGATATTAAAAGAATATTAAAGGAATACTATGAACAACTCTATGTCCACAAAATTGTTAACCTAGATGAAATGGACCAATTCCTTGAAAGACACAATCTGCCAAAACTCACACAAGAAGAAATAGACAATCTAAATAGGCCTATACCTGTTAAATAAATTGAATCAATATTTAACAATCTTCTAAGACAGAAAGGACTACATGGGTTTACTGAAGAATTCTGTCAAACACTTAAGGAAGAAATTATGCCAATTCTCTACAATCTCAAAATATCACACCAAAGAGCATATTTCCTAACTGATTTCTATAAAGCCAACATTACATTAATCCCAAAATAACTCAAAGACATTACAAGGGAAAAAAAATTACAGACCAATATATCTCATGAACATAGATGCAAAATACTAAGTAAAATATTAACAAATTGAATCTAATTATTTATAAAAAGAATTATACACCATGACCAAGTGGGATTTATCCTAAGTATTCAAGTCTGGTTCAGCATCTGAAAATCAATTAGTGTAACACATCACACCAAAGGACTAAAGATGAAAACTAATATGATCATATCAATAGATGCAGAAAGAGCATTTGACAAAACCCAACATCCACTCATGATATGAGCTCTTGGCAAATTAGGAACAGAGCGGAACTTCCTCAAATCAATTAAGAACATGTACAAAAAACCTGCAGCTGACATCATACTTAATGGTGAAAAATTCAAAGCTTTCCCACTAAGAACAGAAACAAGGCAAGAATGGCCCCTCTTACCAGTTCTTTTCAACATCAGACTGGAACTCCTAGCTAATGCAATAAGATAAGAAAAGGAAATAATAGGTATACAGATTGGGAGGAAAGAAATAAAAGGGTCTTGTTAGCAGATGATTTGATCATCTGTGTAGAAAATGTGAAAGAAATGGACAAAAAAATCTTTCACCAATTACACAATTATAGCTAGATTGCAAGATACAAGGTGAATATACAAAAATCAATTGCTTTCCTATTCATCAGCAATCAACAAGTGAAGTTTGAAATTAAAAACATATTACCATATATATTAGCACCCCAAAACAGAAATACTTAGGTATAAATCTAACAATATATGTATAAGATATATATGAGGGAAACTACAAAACTCTTTTGAAATAAACCAAAGAAAAACTAAATAAATGAAGAGAGATTCTATGGTCATGGATAGGAAGACTCAATATTGTCAAGATTACAATTCTTCCCTACTTGATCTATAGATTCAACTCATTTCCAGTTAAAATCCCACCAAGTCATTTTATGGATATAGACTATGTAGAGAGGCAAATGACACATAATAGCCAACACAATATTGAAGGAGAGGAACAAAGTTGGAGGACTGACATTACCTGACTTCAAGGCTTGCTACAAAGCTACAGTCATCAAAACAGTGTAGTATTAGTGAAAGAATAGACAAGTAGACCAATGGAACAGAACAGAGAGCCAGAAATAGATCCACATAAATATAATCAACTGATCAGTGACAAAGGAGAAAGGCAATACAATGGAGTAAAGACAGTCTTTTAACAGTGGTACTAGAATAACTAGACTTACACATTTAAAAAAAAAAGAATCTAGACACAGACCTTACAACCTTCAAAAAAATTAACTTAAAGTGAATCATAGGCCTAAATATAAACCACAGACCTATAGAACTCCTACAATATAGGAGAAAATATAGGTAACGTTAGGTATGGTGATGACTTTTTAGATACACCACCAAAGGCATGATCCATGAAAGAAAGAATTAATAAACTGTATTACAATAAAATTAAAAACTTCTGCTCTGTAAAAATCATTGTGAAGAGAATGAGAAGACAAGCCACAGACTGGGAGAAAATATTTGCAAAAGACACATCTGTTAAAGGACTATTATCCAAATACACAAGAAACTCTTAAAACTCAACAATAAAAATATGAACAACCTGATTTTTAAAATGAGCAAAAGACCTGAACAAACACCCAACAAAGAAGATATACAGATGGAAAAAATGTTCAACATTATTAGGGAACTGCAAATTACAATAGCAATAATATACCACTAATCACCTATTAAAATGGCCAAACTCCAAAACACTAACACCAAATTCTGGAGAGGAGCAACAGGAACTCCCATCTTTGGCTGGTTGGAATGCAAAATGGAATACAGTTTGGCAATAGCTTACAAAACTAAATATACTCTTGCCATATGATCCAGCAATCACACACCTTGGTATTTACCCAAATGAATTGAAAACTTATGTTCATACAAAAACCTGCACACACACGTTTGTAGCAGCTTTATTAATAATTGCTAAAACTTGGAAGCAACCAAGATGTCCTTCAGTAGATGAACAGATAAATAAACAGTGGTACATCAAGATGATGGAATATTATATAGCACCAAAAAGAAATGAGCTATTAAGCCATGGAAAGAACTTAAATGTATATTACTAGATGAAAGAAGCCAATCTGTAAAGACTACAGAATGTATGATTCCAACTACATGACATCCTGGAAAAGGGAAAACCATGGAGATAACAACAACAAAAATAATGATTGCCAGAGGGTAGAGGGAAGAGATGAATAGGCAAAGCACAGCGGATTTTTAGGGCAGTGAAACTATTTTCTACAATTCTACAATGGTAGATACATGTCATTATACATTTGTCAAAACCTGTACAATGTACTACACCCAGAATTAGTGTAGATTGAATGGTAATGATTTGACAATATAGATTTATTAATTGATCATAATAAATATGCATATACCATGTGATATGGGATATTGATAGTGGGGGAATGTGTGATTGTGTAACAGAGAATGATGGGAAATCTCCCTACTTTCTACTAAGTTTTGATGTAAACCTAAAACTGTTCTGAAAAAGAAAGTTAAAAAAGTAAAAAGCAAAATTTAAATATATTTTTTAAAAAGGTCCACTAATAAATGCTAAAATCAGTAGGCAAAACTTTGAGGAGAAATAAATCACCATAATCTCACAATATCTTCCCCAAGTATTTTTCAATTGGAAAGGGAAACCTGGTAACTTTATGATGAAGATAAAGCAAGTACCACCTTAATCAAGTGATTAAGGTTAATATCACCAGTAATAAAACATTGGCATTATGTGTCCCCTGATAGTATGCAATGAGGATACCCCATTGCTTCTATAGTATCTTGCCTACAATTAATAATCTCAATATAATCATGAAAAAATGTCAAAAAAAGACCCTCAATTTGGGAGATATTCTAAATAATAACTAGCCAGTATTCATTAAAAGTGTCAAGGCCATGAATGACAAGGAAAGAATGAGGAAATGTCAAAAATTGAAGGACACTAAGGAGATACAACTAAATGTTATTGTGGGATCCTGGAACAGAAAAAGGGCATCATGGAAAAAACTGGTGAACATTAAAAAACCCTGAATTTACTTAATAGTAATGTACCAATATTAATTTCCTGGTTTTATTCATTATACTATGGTTATATATAAGTTGTAAAAATTAGAGAAGACTAGGAGAAGCTTATGCGTTAATGATCTATTTTTGCAACTTTTCTGTACATTTATAATTCTTTCAAAATAAATTTTTTAAAAAACACACCTGTTTGTTATGTTTGTTTTCAGTGTATCTTGTTTAACAGTATCAGCTGTTCTGGGTATGGTTTCTCTTATCTATCCACCATATTCCCAAATTTGAAAGCCAAGACTTAACATCTTAAAGACATTTTTATCCTCTTTCTCTCCCAGCCTATTTTGGGATATCCTTTGCCTGCTATAATTTAAGAACATGTTCTTTTTTTTCTATATTATATCTCCTACAGATTTATCTTAATTTTAGCTTCTGAAGCTTATTCTGCTATTTTTTTAAAGTCTTCTTTAGTTACCTGAATCATAAACTCTGGTGCTAACTCCATTAGAATCGGGCTAGATGGTCAAGATTAACAATCCAGTTTTATCACTTAAAATTGTATTGGTCTCATCAAGAGGCCTCTGTGAAATGGGAATAATAATAATAGAAGTGCCTAGACTCATCTGTCTAAAAGTTGTTAGGAGAACCAATTCTCTCCTTTCCCCTTGATCCCTAACATCATACTCCCTGGATTTCTTCCAACCTCTCTGACTTTTCTTTCCCAGTCTTTTATTCTTCAACCCAATGCTTAAAAATCAGTATTTCCAAAGGTTCTATTCCCTTTACTTTTTTTTAATGGTGCATTTACTTTTCCTTGGCCATTAAATCTCCTCTCCTGGCTTTAGTCAATATACTAATGACTCCCAAATTTATGCCTACAGTCTCAGCTTTTTAC
>NW_017731670.1:1932194-1979266 GCF_001890085.2 Hipposideros armiger
TATTCCACATATATATATATTCACATGTGGCTGCATTATAAGCATCTCAGTCAAAACATATTCTAAACTGAATTCTTTAGTTCTTTCAACTCTCCAATATCTTAATTGCTTAACATAAGAGATTAATTAAACAATGAAAGCACCCACAGAATGCAATCCAACCGTTTTAATTAATGCTACATATGTGCACATTTTGAGCACATCATGAGAAGACAGGGTTCTTTGGAAAAGACAATAACGCTGGGGAAAATAGAAGGCAGCAGGAAAGGAGGAAGACCAAGAATAAAATGGACTGACTCTATAAAAGCAGCAATAGGCAGGAGTGTACAGAAGCTGCACAGAGCTGCTGGGGAGAGGAGTTATGGACATTGCTCATTCACAGAGTTGCCAGGAGTACGAAGCCAACTCAATGACATGTGACACACACAGATGAATATTTACTAATGTGGAAGAGATCTTCACCATATTGTTCATTTTAAAAAGCAGGTTAAAAACAGTATGTGTGATATGCTTTATTTACCAAACAAATTTGAACACATCTGTCTCCAGACTGATTACTTTAAATGGCTTTCCACAATCTACAAAATAAATCCCAGCAAAAAAATCAAAAGGTGTCTCACAATTAAGACCCTGTTTATCTCCCTGGCCTCCTCTACACATACACACATATACATGCACGCGCGCGCACACACACACACACACATTCAATCCTGAAATACTACCTAAGCCAACACAAGATGCTATTTCATGCTTATACACACTTGCATACTCCATCTTGTCTGCTCAGAATAGCTTTTCCCTCTTTGTTCACCTCCAAAGCTCTTCTTGGGCCTACTTCCTCTAAGGTTTCCCTGGCTCCATTTTCTTCCAATTAGATTAATCACTCTTTTTTTTCTTACTATTTCTCTGCCTTGTCTTTATTGCTAATAGTGCATATTCTATGTCATAATTATTGCCTCAGCTGTCAATTTATCATGGGCTTCTTGAAGAGGGAGAACTGACCAATTCACTTTTTTACAGTCACTACTTACCATCATGATTCAATCACATTAGCCACAGTATAAATATTTGTGGAACTGAAATTATAATGCATATGAAAGCACATAATATACCTCAGAGTGCACTGCAATAAAAGAGAATTATTGCTATTTAAATTCATACTATAGCACACTGACATTTTCAGTCAGCATTGTAAAGAACAAATTCTTCAAAATGGGGCTCCTTACCTAAATTAACATAACCTAGGTGTCAAAATCTTGAGTCTAATAGTAAGGTAGGTAAGATCCCCTTAGACCACTTGTCTATATATAAATATAGAATAACAGAGGAGCTCCTTATTCTATAACTTTATAAACGTCAACAAAAGAATTTGTTGGGAATAATTTGTCCCAGACTCTGTAATGAAAACTATGATTTTTTTACTCTATATCTTATGATTTGAAATTCCCCAAGCCTATCCACCTGTGAATAGAAATAAAATTATAATAATTGCAACAACTCAATATACTGGTTTATATTCCCACCTCCATAATATGTCACCTTTTCCCCAACTTACTTGGGATTCCTGGGGGCTGACTCACACACACTCCAGAAAAGAATAGAGTGGAATAGCATATGAAGAGCTTAGTTTTTAATGTCAGCATCTAGAGCATATACATGGTTTTGTGTATACAATCTATTTACAAATATGCTCATAAAAACATATAATGTTTATTTTCATGTTCACTGTATAATTCAATGGAGATATTATATTCAGAAACTGTCACTCAAGGATTTCTCTGCTTGGAATACTTCAGCAAATTAATGAAGATTCTGTTTGGTTTGCCCTTCCTGTTTATCATCATCATTCTATCTTCCATAGATGACTTTATCAGTCCATCTAACTCTTCTTTAGCCCTCAATTAATTAAGTTGTTCCTATAAGGCCTGAAGGACCATCCACTTGTCTGGCAGATGTTTGATTTCTTTGTCATTGATCAGGGAAAACATTAACATCTTTCTCACGTTTTATAAATAGATTTAAAACTTGCAATGATTATTGCTGATTTGACTGACTTCACTCATTGCCTGTGGGCTTAATCTTATTGAACAAAATGGAAAGCTGGCACTGGGCACTATTTAAATTTTCATCTTCCCTTTTGTGTTTTCATCAATATTTTGAAGTCCAACTAGGTTAGATGCATGCATTATGTGACCTTGTTGTTACTGGGCTTTTGTTTCAGCCTCCGGTCTCTCTGTTCCTCACCAAGGATCTGGGAACAACCCCCAAGCTTAGGGGCTAAGGGAATTCTCTATCTGCTAGTGAAGTGTGGATACTCTCTTAGGGATCTCCTAAGTTTGTTGTGTTCTAGTGTAATTGCTTAAAAGAATACCTTTGAGTCATGAGTCTCTGTCAGTTGATTTCTGGGGAGGATTTTGCTTTTTTTTTCAAATAAGTTCTATAAAGTCCTGGCCATGGCAGTCAATCCCCAAATCCCTGCTTTCCCCTAGGGCACAGATGAATACATTGTCTCTTCAGGGATGCAAGCCCCAGCTCTTTAATAGGAAGAGTCATTTCCTGAATTAGAAAGAACGGAAATGGATCCCATTTGTACAGGGCCTTGAGGCTTCCTATGTCTCACATTTGATCATCCCCGGTGCAGTAGAAGCATCTCAGAAGTACATTAACGTGGTTGTTATTAAATCTCTTCTAATCAGAATCAAGTGGAGCATATGACTGCAATAAGGCAGGGTTTCCCCCTACATTCACCATAAATATTTATTTGTATAAGGTATATAGCCTCCCTAGACCTGACTTCCCGCCCCCTGTCCCCCACCTCCCCAACCCTAGACACAGCCTAGAGACCCACACCTTCCTTCAAGGTATATACTTATTCTCCTCAGGTTTTCAAAAAAGGCATAATTTTATTAAGAGGCTCTTGCTGCACAGTCGACTCTTCTGTGAACTAGTATGGTTTCTTCATGCCTACAGAACTGTTTATTTCCTTCCTTAAAAACAACTCATATGGATATGAGATCCAAGATGACAGAGTAGATAAACACTACGCATGCTTTCTTCCATGAACACATTAAAATTACAACTAAATTATAGAACAATCAACCTGGAGAACCATCTGAAGTCTAGCTGAACAGAAGTTCTATAACTAAGAATATAAAGAAGATACATTGAGACTGGTAGGAGAGACAGAGATGCAAAACAGCCTGGCCCGAAATGTCTGTGTGGCATTTGAGAATCAGGAGGGATACCTCAGCCATGCAGGTTCCCCCCAGATGGGTAGGGGAACCCAGCCCTACACTGGCTTTCACAGCCTGGAGAATTGGTGCCAGGAAGAGGAGCCCCACAACATCTGGCTGTGAAAAATAATGGGGATTCTGACCATCCAGGTGAGGTGGAAGGCTGAGGAAAACCCATATGTCCTCATAAATGGTCCACACATAGACTCTCTCACTCCCAGGCACTCACCCTGGGCTTCAGCAGAGGGACAGTGACTCAGGGGGCATCTGAGACATAACAGGGAACAGACAGGTATGTGGCTTTGCAGCTAGAGCTAGAGGACACTTGCCATTTTCCCTATGAAGGGTCCTTCTACCATGTAGCCAACAAGTGGGTACCATCTTTCCCGTATTGAGCCCACCCCCATAGGCCAAATCTGAATCTGATTGGCTAGTGAGCTGTGCTGTAACCCTGCTTGCTCCACCTAATGCCTCCAATGCCAGAGTCACTTTCTCGTGAACAGCCAGCGCCGCCCACATTGCACATTTTCGTGGAAAATTATCAGTGCCCACAGGCCTCAAGTGGGCAGCTACTGGCCTTGGCGTGCTCTGAGATTTTTGATGAGTAGCTCCAGCCTCAGCGCTGGCACCAAACCAGAGTCTACATTAACCTGATAACTACAAATCTTCCCACTTTAGTGACTCCCTGAGACCCTGCCTTACTGAACTCACATACCACACAAGGCTTTATCAGTGGCTAAACCATAAGGAAGATGGCAAGTGGCAGCAGGCCTTGGGGTATCCTGGCTCTTTGTGGAGCTACCCCAGGCCCTGTACTGGTGGCAGCCATCCTCAGTTTGCAGTGTGACCTCCCCCACCTGCCTCCAACTTTAGCCTAGGCAGCAAAAAAAACCCATGGATTACTTTGTAGCTCCTACCAGGTAGCCCCTGGCTGGTCGCAGGCAGTGGGTAAGTTGGGTCTGCACCAGAACTCCTCCCAAGAGGCCCCAGAACCAACATACTTGGAGGTTGGCTTAAGACTACAGCAGAGCACCACCCAATTAGCCCCACAAGTGGCACACAGAAAGAGCAGCCTCAAAAGGCATCAGAACCCACTCAGTGGAGTAAGCCCCTTGCACAGCAGCCCGTATGCTGTGGATATGGCCAAACCCCACAGCCAATCAACCTTAGGGCCAATGCCACCCTCTGATGTGCCAATAGCAATCAAGGCTCAACTGTAACAGGGTAGCACACACAACCCACAGAAGGGATATTCCTGGAGCACCCAGCTGAGGTGACCAGGGAGACTGTACCAGGGCCCCACAGGATACCTACTTACATAAGGCCACCTAGCCAAGACTGGGAGACAAGAAGATCTACCTTATACATAGATGCAAACACAGAGAGGCAGCCAAAATGAGAAAACAAAGAAATACATGCCAAATGAAAGAACAGGAGAAAACTCCAGAAAAGGGACTCAATGAAATGGAGGCAAGCAGCCGACCAGAGACAGAGTTCAAAACAATGGTTATAACATGAGACAAGAAGGACCAGTAATCCCACTTCTGGGTATTCATCAGAAGAAACCCAAAACACTACTTTGAGGGGACCTGTACATCCATGTATTCATTGCAGCATTGTTTACAATGGCCAAGATGTGGAGGCAACCTGGTGTCAATGGAAGAATGGATAAAGAGGAGATGGTACACATATACAATGGAATATTGCTCGGCCATGGAAGGGAATGGGTTCTTGCCATCTGTGGCGGCATAGATGGACCTGGAGGGTATAGTGCTGAGTGGAGCATATCAGAGAAAGACAGATGCAATGTGATTTTGTATATATATGGAATCTAAAGAACAAAATAAGCAAACAAAAACCAGAAACAAACTCATAGGTACAGAAAACATTTTGATGGTTGCCAGATGGGAGGGGCATTCGGGGGTGGGTGAAAAAGGGGAAGGGACTAAAAAGTACAAATTGGTTGTTACAAAGTAGTCATGGGGATGTAGGGTATTTCATAAGGAATATAGTCAATAATATTTTAATAACTATGTATGGTGTCAGATGGGTACTAGATTTATCGGGGTGATAGATGGGAGGGGAGTTGTGGGCTAGTTGAAAAAGGTGAAGGGATTAAGAAGTACAAATTGGTAGTTACAAAATAGTCATGGGGATGTAAAGTATTGCACAAAAAATATAGTCAGTAATATGGTAATAACTATATATAGTGCCAGGTGGGTACTGAACTAGTTAGAAAATCACTTCTTAAATTATATAAATGTCTAAACCACTATGCTGTAAACCTGAAATTAATATAAAATAATATTGAATGTCAATTATAATTGAAAATTTTAAAAAGAGGGGACAGTTGAAGGAGAATAAGCAGTCCAAATTTCCAGGTATAAAACAAATAAGTTATGGGAATATAATATACAGCATACAAAATATAGTAAATAATATTGTGATGGTTGCTGGGCTTATCATAGTGGTCACTTCTTTAGGTATATAAATGTTGAATAAATATTGTGTACCCCTGAAACTAATTAATATTGCTAGCTATATTTTTAATAAAAGCCTTTAAAAAACAAAAACAGAAAAAAAAACACAACTCACATGAAAAAAATACTTGCCAGCTGTTATTACTTGCAAAACTAAAAACACAAATAAAAAAATAAGACAAACATAATCAAACTGTAGTTTAGAATAAAAAAAGATTCTTGTCTCTGCCTACCTTAAACCCTCTCCAAGCAAACATCTAAATAAACAGATGGATATTGTACTGTGCCCCAAAAGAAATGTAAAATCAACGCCAGAACCAGTTCAAGGACGCAAAAGCATCTCCTCAGAGTAAAAGGGAGATTACTTTGTAAACTCAACATTGTACTGCTAGAATCTAACATCTGGCTTCTAAAGTCTTCCATGTATTCTGTGCCGCAAGCTTGATAATATAAAAACTATTTGTAGGGCCGGCCGAGTGGCGCATTGGTTAGGAGTTGGCTTGGGACGCCAGCTCTGAGCAGCAGGGCCCTGGTTTCGATCCCACATGAGGGCCAGTGATGCTGCACTGTCTACAGCTAAGATGGTGAACAACAGCTCGACCTGGAGCTGGGCTACCGTGAGTCGCCAGCAACTGTGTAGGATGCTGTGAGGCAGGCCAGCAGCTGGCATGAGCTTTCGTGAGCCACCGTGAGTGGCTCTCCAATGGCAAGCGAGTGACTGCCTCACCTGGGAAAAGCGCAATGATAATACCAACATGGGCCAGTGAAGCGACGTCCTCCACGACTAGACTGAAGAACAAAAGGATAGCAACTTGTCTGTTCCCCTTCCCCAATTCCCCAGTGCTGTTCCCCTCCCCCAATTCCTCAATAAAATATTTTAAAAAATAAAATAAAAAACAAATAAATAAATAAATACTATTTGTAACTTGCACACAGTAAGTGCTCAGGAAATAAATAGCTGTTTGCTTTTATGCATTCCATTTTCATTCCAAACTCTCTGGCTTTCCTTGCACTGTTCATCTCTGGAATCCCTCATTTTTTTCCTTCAACCTTGTTGTGTTCTCTTTTCATCTAAGGAATAATGCATAGAAAATTTACTTTATGTTGGTAGAGTTATATATGTTGAATAATCTGTGAAGTAGTAAAAATACATCTTACTTAATGTGTATTAGCCAGGCTTCTTGATTCGAATCTATAAATTAAAAGCTACAAAATGAGCATTTGAAAAGCACTGTGTATGCATAAAAATCAGGGTTCCTATGGATTACATCTGGTAAATTCTATAAGAAAGTCATCCAGTAAGTTGACTGAAGATAAATACATATATCTCTAAGAAAGTATATATCTTTTAGGAGGAAAATGTGCACATGTGTATGTATTTTTCCATAGAATCTTAAGTCAGAGCAAAAGTTAAATGTAATTTAGTGATAATTTATTGCAGCCTGCTATATAATCAGCTCTTGCCAGGAAGAAGGAATAAAAGAAGCAGAAAATGAGATTCCTGCCCTTCAAGAGTTTACAATCCTACTAGAGATAAGATAAACAATTCTCTTTACAGAGTATTAAACAGGTATATTTAACCATGGAAAATGGCTGTGCAACATGCATCATGCTCTAAAACATCTCCCCTGAGAGAACAATAGGAAACCACATCATTTGTCATCTAAACCATGAGGATTTCGGTAGTGAAAGTGGTCCTATTAATTACCCTAGGACAATAGGCATAGATGAGGACTGTGTTTGGAAAAGCTAGGTGTACAGTCACTCTAAGCATGGAGTGAATAGTGTGGGCATCGCATTGCTGACCAGTCTCCCCTGAGGTTTTCTCCTCATCAGAACAATCCTAGCAAACACACTTTCAAGGTGCTTATCCATCGAGGCAGCCTGACGCAGAGAGGAACATGAAAGACAGGAGACCTAGATGGGGTGGAGATCACTTTGTTTTTCTTTCCCATTCTCCTCCTGCTATTCTCCATTTCTCTTTTGAATGTCCTAGTTCTTATTGTATCTGTGAGTGCTCATCAAGCATGTTTTAGCCAAGATATTTGGCCTTGGTGATGTCATCAGTCTCTAAAACTTGACTGCCCATCCTGGTCCAAACAGAATAGAAAATGAGGATCACCTAAAACTGCCCCTTCATCAGGAGGAATGGGCAGGCACTTTCTCTTAGAAGTGGACTGGCTGAGACCATCATCACATTTTATTCACAGTGGGCAAGAGAACTACACTTTCCTTTAGCTACTTAGACATAAACTCTGTGATCAGCGTCTTTGTGTATCCTTCCTGCCTCATGCCACCCATCATTAGCCACAGCATCCTTCATGTACCAAGTGCTCAATAGTTTTTGGTTGAATGAATGAGTGAATGAATGAGGTAGTAGCTATGGCCTGAGACAAGAATATAGCTAATGGGTAACAACCATTATGACCCTCCCCTCCTGCAGAGAAATATCTCCAAAGAGCAAGCAAAAGCCCTAGTCTATGCACCATAGTTGGCATCCCCAGTGCACAGTTTTTGCTGGAGGAATAGATCTCAAAATATTTAATGTAATGTAGTGGAAAATTTGGTTTCATACATAGAATCCCATTTTAACTTCAATAGTACATCTGTGCCTCCCTTCATTTAAAAAGTCATCAGTAAATATTCATTGACCACCTACTATGTGCCAGTCAATAGATGCTTGGGGATACAGCAATGCGCCAACATTCAAAAATATCTGTCCCTATGGATATTTCAATTGCTCATCCATTCGATACTTGTATAGCAAGTGCCTGCGCTGTGCAAGTCTCTGGTGAATTCATAATGATGAGTGAGATGAGATCCTTGCCTCCCACAAAATTGCACTGTACCAGAGATGCCTTTAGAGAATACCAATAGCTAATCTACAAGGAATAGTTAAAGGACTCTCAGGGGAAACTTACAAGTGAAGTGTTTTGACAGGGTGGAAGGCGAGAACATTCAAGCATATTAGGGGTTAAAGAAGGCAGCGCCAAGAGAGAGAGATTCTCGTGGTGGGCTCTCAAAACTAGACTGCCTATATCAGTCACTAGCTTTTATAAGGTTTTTAAATGCAAGAGAAAACTTTAATAACAATGAGAAAATCAATGCACTTTTGAAGCAGTCTCAAGAAGCCTTTTTAGGTAGAAGCTTCTCAATGAAGCAACATGCATTTCATTCTCCTAAATACCAGCATCAGTGCCCGGGCAGAACAACGATCTGCAAGCTACCACTTTTTAAGTGCTTCCCAAGTAACAAGCACGGCTCAACGTGCCTTCTGTGTAACAGAACATTTCATTTTTCTGACAATCATATGAGGTCGGCAACTATTATTATCTACATGGCAATAAAAGGAAACTGAGGTACAGAGAGATTAAGTAACTTGTCCAAAGTCATACAGATGGCACATGGCAGAGTTAGGATTCAACTAAACGCCGTGTAGCTCCAATGTCTGAGTTCTCCATCCCTATCCTGTATTGCCTCTCTGTTAATCTGATGAAAATAATTTATTGCAAATTGTTAATGAACGATAACACCTTTATCTTCAGGGGAAACACAAATGTGCAATTCTATGTAATACCGCCACCTAAAGAAGTGACTCGTGTGCTATTTTATGGCACTTCAAGTCACTGAGGGGAACATTTTGGGGGCAGGGGATTTTTTTGATACCTTACAAATTGCCTATTTATTTCTAGATGTACTGTTGCATTGAAAATTTTAGAAGTAGAATAGATATGCTTGAATGAAGGAAAGTAATGAGAAAGGAAGAAGTGGAATGCTGTAATGCTGACCGGAGGCCAGGTGAAAGTGGGTTGCACTGTGGGGATCTTTCACGGCCAGAGTACAAGCAGGGTACATTGGAATGAAAGAACATGCCAGAACAGAGGCATGAACCCTTTAAAGGCACCCAGAAAAGTGCAGAAAGCAAATGTGAACACGTCATAATTTTGCCTAATGTCTGCCCTGAATATCTATCACTCATAAAAACCAGCAAATGCTTGTATGTTGCTTTTATAGCCTTCTGCTATCCTGGAAGATTGAGCCAGTCCTCCATCACTGAGCTGTTAACACTTGAGAAACAGACTATTGTATCCTCATGGGACTTTCACAAAAAGTTTTTGTTGGTGGTGATGGGGTTCTGCTGTGGTGGTTCTCGTATTTAGATTAAACCAAGAATGCTACCTATAAAATTCTTTTAAAGATCCATTCACCTTGAGTCTTAAGTGTCTCTTGTAATAATTTTGGCCATGTTAATAAAAAGACATTCCCGAGGCATAAGGTATGTCTCCGCTGGCTCTACACCCAGCTAATTCAGCCCTTCTCTCACATTACTCCTATTCTGAAAGCTTGCCTGCACTGGGAACATCTGACTCCACTTCTAACCCTTACTGTCACCACGTTCACTCTCAGGGTGACAAAAATAATATTAAGAATAATGCTACCAGCCTGACAATTGTAGATTATTCCATAGGCTTCAAACTATTTTACATATAACATTATTTACACATACACATACCCCTCCAGAATACAGGTATTATTAAAGTCATCTCCATTCTAGGGATGGACCATGGAATGCTGGGATGAAATGACTTGTCCATGGTCAAGCATATCATAAAAGAGTAAGGCCCTGGGCTCAGGCTTCATGTTGGACCACAAAACAGTGCTTCCCCCCTTCCTTTCCTTTCCTTCCATTTGGTGCTGAGGTTATTACACCTCAGGGAACATTTTCTGAGATATACATAGTCTTTCAGCATTGGGCAGTCTTCTTCTGGTTTGTCCTTTTTGTTCCATTTGGGAGCCAAAAAAAACGACCCTCCTCAAGACTGATAAGAAGAGTGCTGTTGATAATATGGTCTCAACTAAGAAAAGTTATGTAATAAAACTCAACTTAAAAAAAAATTGAAATCTGTTCCATCAACCTTTAAAGTGACTAGGATTCACTCTCGGAACCTCTGTAAACATCTCCGAGTGATTCTCAGCCCCTCTTCATCCCGTGGGAGTGAGTGTTCGGGTTGTCAGCGTAACTGACAAGCACGATTGGCATGTAGCATGGGGTGCCCGGAGATGCTGAGCGTCCCGGCAACGCAAAGGACAACCCCACGCAACACACAATGTAACTAGCCAAAATGACCAGGAGTGGCCACCACTGAAAACACTGAAAATGAAACCGGTTTCTATTCTGCTAAAAACTCAGAAGTATTATGTTATTAAATTATTATTTACACTTTTATTTCATTTTATTTTATTTTATTAGTAAAACACTGCGTAACTGTTCAATGTATATTGTTTCAGTAAACTGTGGTTTAAATGGGTGTCTCTAGGCTGCCTTGAAAACTTCACCACACTATATGTATACTTTGGGTCTCCTGGAAAATTGACTGTAAGTTCCAAAAACCCAGTGTACCATACTGGAGCCTGCCTATGCCAGCCAATCATTGTTCTCCTCACCCTGCCCTTCTTGACCTGTTGGCCTCAGGCTCTTGAGAAATAGGCAGCTGAGTTTATGATTGTAATTCAGTTGCACGATGTGCTAAATAATCAAGATGTTTTATCAGACTGTATAATCTTTCTATGTTCTGAGGCTTTTCCTACCCAAGCAGAGATCAGAAGATGGAATGGCAAGCAGTAAGACTGCACTTTTTCCTTATTTCTAGGGAGCAACAAGACAGCTAGTTCTGGCTACATTTGCTGTTCAACTGTTCCTCTGCTGTGAATGGGTTTATTTTCTGCTCTGTCTCTTCTTTCCAACTGCTTTACATTTTATATTGGCTGCAGAAACTGCTGATATGAACCACTGAAAGCAAAATTAGATTCAGGATTGCCTGTTTTTACACAGCCAGGCTCTTCTCTAGCTTTTCTGCCTCTTCGGGCTGATCTAGATGACATTCTTTGGGTTTTTTTTTCCTTAATCTTTCCCCTTCCTTTGATCGCAGGAAAAGGTGGCTAAACTTTAGGATCCTGTTCAATATTAGAGAAACAGTTCTGGATTTTTACATAAATCAAAAGGTGAGGGCGCCCTCTGCTGGTGAATAAATGTTCCAAGGATGGGGGCTCAATTCTTGGTCAAGGGAGAGTGACCTGGTAGGGTAAGGAGACGGTCACAAGCCAGGAACATTCCTTAGAGGAACGCTCCAGAAGGAAACCTTCAAGAATGTGCGCACTCAGAAAGCATCTCAGGTTTGTCAGGCTCCACCAGCGCTCTTCAAAGAGTCAGGACAGCACATTGTTTAATTTGATGCTGATCAATGATACCCGTCAGTCTCTACCCAAGAGTTATACTGTTGGCTTCCCCATGACCATTATTATTTTCTCATTATTTGTGATTTCCTTGAGAACCAGACATTAGTTAATTCATTTGGAAAAGGAAATAATTCAGTTTTGGGGTTTTTTTCTCACAATATTAATAGGATACACCTCGGTGGAAACTGCCCCTCATGTCTGACACCAGGTTACCACAAGGCCTGGAATATTACCATATTTAAGGACTCACACCTCTCACATGCCTTTGTCATTTGACTCTGTTCTTAGGAATGGTACCAATATCTCAATGTTTATTTGCCTACAGTCACTGCCTAGTTTAAGCTCACTCATTGTGTCTCAGAACACCTTCAATGATCTCCCACCTCCAGTCTTCTCATCCTCTGATGCATCCTCTAAAGAGTTGCCAAGGTTCCCTCTCTAAACCACAGAACTGGCCATGTCTCTCTGTATTTAAAATCCACAGGGTAAAATCCAAGTTCCACCATGACTTCTCCCTGCCTTCCTTGCCTGCTTGAAGCTCAGCAAGATGGTCCTATAGGAGTTTCGCGTTCTTCCTCCTACTTCTAGCCTCTGCACCTGTGTTCAAGCTGTGCGTGTGCCTAGAATGCCCTTCTGAGCTACATTCTCCATTTGCTTGGCTAATTCCAGCTCATCATTTTAGGCTGACCCAGGTTGTCAACTTTTCTAGGTCCCCCTCCCTGAACACACCAACCCTTTCAGCTGCATTAGTGTATGTATTAATCATTCCACTTTACTCATTGTGATATAATTATCTTTGTGCAAGTTTGCTTCCGCATTAGACCTTAATGATAGGAAATGGCTTCTTCACCTTAGAATCTCCATCTTTGTGGAATGAATCAATTCATGAAGAAAGCAAATATGAGTCTAATAAAAAAATGTACTCAGACCCCTTACTATAGCCATATGGCCCTGTCAGGACCCCAGTTCTCCAGACCCTCTTCTTCATCCTGGAGAACAAGTGAAGTCCAGATATCAAGGGACACTGTTTATAAGCTCATGCCTAAAATGCAAAGTAGAGACACCCTTAAAATACTCCCAGTATGGACAGAAGTCCCTAAGAGGCCCTCCACAACATGGAATACAGACTAGCAGTGACTAAGATTTTAAAACTAGAAGTTCCCCTATGACTCTCCCTGCCAAAAGCCTGTCAATTTTTCCCTAACATCTACAGGACAAAGTCCAAACTCATCTGCCTGGAATCCAAGCCTGTCCCCAACATAATTTTCTTGCCTTTGCTTCCTCTCTTCTTTTATTCAATCTCTTTGCCTCTCCCCAGATCCTACATTAATACTTTTCACCTTTAATGCACGTCATGTGCTATGTCTCTGGTTAAAACAACAGCAACAACAACAACAAAAACCTTTTCTTCATCACCACTTAAAAATATTGCTAGCCATTTCAGGTCTCAACATTGAGTAAGTTCATTAGAGCCAAAAATAATCATTTCCCCCTTTGAAATTCTATAGTACATATGCTCTGTACTTTTCCTTATGGCTATAAAAGTGCTTTATATTTTGATTACTCTTTGCAGATATGGTTATCATATTGACAGTCAGTTTGGCAGCTCATAGAAGTCAGCATCATGTTCTTCTACTTTTTCATGTTAACATGACTCCTAACCTTGACTATTGTAATAAACATAGTAAACATTTGTTGGTAATGTTGATAACCCCATTTTGGGGCTCCACCCAGAAAAAAATAATAATAAAAAATATAATCAAACCTTCATATAGTGGGCTACAGTAGGAGCTTGGATTTTATTGCAGGTAATTTACCTTTAAATTAAAAAAAAATCATTGTGGTTTATTGCTGTGTGGATACTGTGTGAGCCTGTGGAAAGGTGCTTTGTGAGTGTGTGTGTGTGTGTGTGTGTGTGTGTGTGTTTTGCTTGAGTGAATTTGCTAGTTTGACTCTCCTGATCAGAATATAATCTCTTTAATATTAATGTGTATTTGCATTCAAAAAGAATATACACTTTGCATCAATATTAATTCATCTAAAATTATGACATGATATATTTTCTTGAGCTTCTTTAAATACAGGAGAACAGAAACAACCTCTTAAACATGCTGATAATAAGGAAAGATGCTGTAGTTACAACTACCCAATAGACATACTTTTAAAAAGTACTTATACCAGTTACATAAATGAAATAGCTGCAAAGACAAAAGATTATCCTTAGATTCTTGAAAGAAGTCAATTTCTGGTTGTAGAAGAAAGCACAGAAGAAACAAGTTAAGGGCCGGCCGAGTAGCGCGATGGTTAAGAACTGGCTTGGGACACCAGAGGGCCCCGGTTCGGATCCCACATAAGAGGGCCAGTGACACTGCCCTCTACAGCTAAGATGCTGAAAACGACAGCAACTTGTCTGTTCCCCTTCCCCCAATTCCCCAGCACTGTTCCCATCCCCCCAATTCCCCAATAAAAATCTTTAAAACAAAAAAGAAACAAGTTAAAAAGAGAACCATTAAACTGACTAATGCCTAGAAAAGACTAAAGCAAGAAGGGTTTATTAATTAACCTAGGGAATCAAAGATTAATAAATCATGGTGAGGCTATGTAGAACTGCTAATCAGAGGGTAAGATCTACTTGGGCTGCATTAGCACTGGAGAGAGAACTGAAGCTCATAGACCAGAACTGCAGAAGATGCTGTTTATGACTGTGAAACTCTGGAATCCGGGAGGAGAGCAGAGCCCTGTCTCTCTGTGGAGGTCTTTAAAACAGAACAGATTCTCCTCAGTCTCATTTGGAAGGTTTAAGTGTGATCCCGATCCTGCCTAAAGGCAAGGTGACGAGCAGAATGACTTTTCAAGGTCCCAGCCAGTCAGCCCGATGAGACCACACAGCTGATTGCATCCTGTGATTTTCTTTTGTTTACCCATATCTTATTGTTTTACACCACCATGTGGCCATGCTGAGTAGAAACGTTATAAATTTTGCATCTGAACATAGGCCTTGAGAAATGTCAATAATATATTCTCATACCCTTAGACTTGCAGCCTGTTTAGAAATACGCAATGTGTAAAATCACCTGGCATGAATATCCTTATGCATCATGATTCTTTCATGGTGTTATTAATAATTTGAAAAACAAAACTGGTACCTATCTTATTAATAATAACATGTCAAGCTATTTTATTGTGTACTTGTCATTTTATAGGAATGGGATTTGATTCATAATAAGTTAAGTTCCTGGCATAAAAATCTTTTATTTTTGATGCATATATATTGAAAAGCCAGATTCTGATCCTTTTACATTTAACAGATGTATTAAGTAAATTAAATGTGACTTCAGAAACAATTTTGTTAAATGAATTCAAATATAGTATCAAAAGAATAGTAGATTGGCTTGCAAGTAAACAGCAATTGCTGACACATGATTGAAGACATCATGTTAAAAATAATTTTAGATGCCACATATTAGGTCAATGTGCTTCTTGGTACCTTTCTTCTTTAATTTATGTAATAAATATGTCAGCATCCATTAGCATTTATTAAGCTCTCATATGCGCTAAATGTTGCACTGAATCCTACACTGGACAAATTAATTTGAAAAAGCCCACTCTGTCACTCCATTCCCATGCCAGCTCCACATAAAAGTATCTGTTACATATGGACAGGGAGGTGGTCCCTAGGGTCAGGTGTTTTATGTTGGGATTCTAATAAGCCGTTAACTCTATAGGCCTCAGGTTCTTTGTAACAAGAATTTAAGTTGTTTGAGTTTAAATAAATAAGGTAATGTTTACTCGCTAAGTCAACAAATATTTATTGTGTGACTACCACACCAGGCACTGTTCTGGGCACTGTGAATAGAGCAACAAATAAAACAGACAAAAACCCCTGCCCTTCGGAAGCTTACATTCCAGTAAAGGGCCGATAGCAAATGTTTTAGGCTTGGTGAACCATAATGTCTCTTGTAACTGTTCCACTCTGCATTGTAGCACAAAAGGAGTCATATAAACAATCCATAAAAAATGCGCAAATGAATGAGCGTTGCTCTGTTCCATTAACACTTTATTTACAAACACAAGGGGCAGATCAGGTCTGACCTTCAGGCCACAGAGGAAGATAGCAATAAACACTGCCAAAACTAATAATAGTAAAATGAACACTCTGCAGAATAGTGACAAGTGCCATGGGTAAAGCAAAAAGGAAGAGTATGGGTTAGTGTAGGAGTGTGTCAGGGTAGTCCTCTCTGAGAAAATCACACCTGGTAAAGACCTGAAAGAGGTGAACAAGAGAGTCAGGGACGCTTAAGAAAAGAACATTCTAGAGCAGGGGCTGCTGAGTGCAAAATCCCAGAGGCAATAGGTGTACCTGTTCTATTTGTGGAACAGGAAGGTGGAGAGTTTGTCTGGAGTCAGAGTGAGTAGGAAATGACATCATAGAAGTAACATGTGACCAGATGGCATAGGACTCAAATGCCATTTTAAAGACATGTTTCTACTCTGAGTGAGTTAAGAGGCCTTTGCAGTTTTAAGCACAGTGGTGACCTGCTCCAGCATATTAATTTTAATGAGATGGTTCTGACTGCTGTGCTGAGAACAGACAGATGAGGAAGCAGGGAATCCAGTTTAAGGCTGTTGCGGTAAGCTGGGTGAAGCATAATGGACCGACCAGATAGCAATGCTGGAGGTGGTGAGAAGTGGCAGGGTGCTGATATAGGTTAAAGATAACCTACTAGAATTTTATCTTGGATTGGACAGGAAATGTGAAAGAAAATAGTCAATGATGACTCCAAGATTTTTTGCCTGAGAAACTGGATAGATGAGAAGATGACTAGAGATTAGGGGATGAGAAGCAAAGATTAGACTCTCGGGTGTGGAAATGTTAAGCTTGAAATATCAGGTATCTGTCAAAATAGCCAAAGTAAAACCAATGAATCACTGAAGTATTAATTAGTAAAAATGTATTGTGCATGCACCAAAAAGATAGTTTGCAAACCGGGAACATGCAAACCAAAGCATGGAATGGGGCTCAGGGGTATATTGTTATAAAGCAGTTTTTGTAGTGAGAAAGCAGTGGCTGCTTAGTCGTGACTGGTTATCATATGAAAATTTTTTAAATGATAGGGACTTGGTCAGTGGTTACCCCATATCAACCTTGAAAAACAGTTGAAGTTTTGCTTATGATTTTCAGAGGAGTAAGCAAGAGACGACCCAGGTCAAATTAGTCTTGCAAAATAAGCTAAACAAGCACTGTGAAATGAAGACAAAGAACTGGGCCATTGCATTGGGCAGCACTCAGACCTCTAATAGCATAGACAAGGGCAGTTTCAGTGGAATGGCGGGAATGAGAACTTTGCTGGTGTGAGTTCAATGAAAACAGGAAGAGAGAAATTATAGGTAGAGAGTGAGTGCACACAGCTTTTCAAGGAGTTTTTTTTTGTTTGTTGAGAAGGAAAAAATTAAGATGGTAACTGGAAGGGAAGTGGATCAAGAGAAGTTTTGGGGTGTTTTGGAAAAATTGAAAGAAAGAATATAAATGAGAGAGAGAAAGAGAGAGAGAGAGAGAGAGAATATTGCTAGAGCAGTTTCCATAGGTAGGCACAATAGGATGAGGTCTGGTGCAGACGTGTAGGTGGGTTGGATTCAAATTCTGCTATGCAAAGAGCTTAACATGGTGCTTAGTGCTTATTAAAGGCTCAAAACTGACAGATATTAAAACACCAACTGTCAATCAAAGAGTTTGGCTAATCTGATCATATAGTTCCAGTGTAGCTGCAACATTCAGTAGATGAATGAAAGTAAGTTGAATAGAGTAATGATAATGAAACAAAGACATGTAAAAGCAACACTGAATCACACTGATGAGCATCCAGAATATTGGTCTAAAGGTAAACACAGATACCTGAAGCAAAGCAGGAAGAGCGATAGGTTACAGTTTACATTCAATTCATGAGGTAAGTCCGTCAGAACCAAGGTCCCACAAGGTACTTAACTCCTTGTCGAGGCTTTGAGATGATTAACTGTCTTTGCCCTTTATAAAGTCAGCATGATGAAAAACCCCTGTCTCTTGCCTCACAAATATTGCAGGCATGTTCTTTCCGTGCTATTTTCATGTTCTTCCACTGATCTTTACACTGACTCATAAAGGCTAAGCTATAGGGCAGAGCTATGTTAGGGAACCAGACAAAGGAAGGTGGGTGGTAAAGGCATATCTCCCATTTCCACTGGACAGAAAAGGGCATTGGAATGACTACAATCTAGATTGTGTGGCTAATATGAACATAGCTCTGTGCCGGGTGTTGAAAGAAATGCATTGTACTGAAGAAAAAGCCCTCCGCAAACATGTAGTTTCATGACATCATATTTTGTTATTTAATACTAGTATCTCTTAACTAGCATGATAATTGTGCTTCACTGAAAGCAGGTAACAAATTTCGATGAATCTTAATTCCTCACTTGTTTCAATATAAATTTGCAGATGTGTTCCTTTGGGAAAAGACTTGAGTCCCCAGGTGTAATAAAATCATAGGTATGAATGTAGCAATTTGACAACACATCATGGCAGAAAAAGTTTTTGAAAATACTAAAACTTCTAAATTTACATTGGTGAACTCAAAACCAAATCACAAAAGATTTAGAAATGCAAAAAAGCCCTAGAAACCCATTGTGGTGATCTATCTCCTTTTCTCTTACAATTGTTCCAGTACAAGGGTGAAAATTACTAACATAATAGGAACTCTCAATTTAGCTTTTACCTAACTCAAGCCACTGTGTCTATGAGCCAGGATTATATTTTACATGTGTGGAATGTTTCAAAATTGTAAAGTTTCTTTTCTGAAATCTGCACAGTAATTTTAGTATAATATGTATGTTGTCCCTGAAAATAAAACAGTAAATGGAAATTTTTAAGGGGGCCTGTGGCCAGAAGGTGTAGAAGCTGGTGTCTGACTATTGACTGACAATTTTACTAATGCAGGCCACCTGTTGCTCAACCTAGTAATTTGTTTATCTTAGTTAGGCAAACTATGCCAAATCCTGCCCAGCACATATTTATGGAAATAAAGTCCTATCGAAACACAGCCTCACTCGTTCATTTACTTATTGTCTATAGCTATAATACTTCCGCAAGACAAAGTTGAGTAGTTATAAGACCATATGTCCCACAATGTCTAAAATATTTACTATTCAACCCATTACAGGAAAAAGTTGCCCACGCCTGGTTTAATTACTGCCTGGTGTCCTCATTAAACAATGTTTGTTGAGCCACATTTACATATCCAAATGTTAATGGAAGGAGGAATTATAATGCTGAGTTAGTCATCACCTAAGAGTACCCAATTTCTATAAATATAGTGTATGCTGTCCTGGAGAATGATGTTTTTTCCATTAAGATTTTTCACTAATTTCCTCAATTCAGAATTTATTAAATAGATTTCTGTTTGGCACCTATACATCAAGCAGACTTCCTTTTTAGGTAGTCATGGGAAGAAAATGTTCCCATGTGTTTCTATTAAACTGCAAATGTTTGAAATTCACTTTTGCCCCTTTCTAGTCTGTGACTTTAATAACTGGTTTCTACCCCATAAATATTCACACAACATCAAAACCTCCTATCTCATTTTATCTTATTAAACTAGAGCTTTGAAAAATATAAAAGGAGTCTTGAAAGATTAGTTATCCTTAAATTATCGTCATGTATGTTGAAATGCCAGTGAACACCTTCTTTCCAATTCCACGTGTGTAAAAATGTGGAGCTGAATAGTCTTCCAAAACGGTGGGGTTTTTTTTTTCATTGTTAATTTTTAAAGTCCCAGTTTTTCTCTGTTCTGAGCAAGAATCTAAACATTTTAATTCTTTCAGTGGAGTACTATAGTAAGTTTATAGCTGCTGTGCCTTAGACAACCTACATTTAGAGAAGGAAAATTTCTATTTCAATTTACAATGATGCCAAGAAACAACACGTATCTGCAGGCAAAGATAAGAAAAACATCCAGGGGTACACAGCAATAGCTCTACTTAAATAAATAAACTTTTGGTACTAGTGATTAGGTACACAGGATTATTATATGTTTAATTGGCTAACGTGACAATTTGGAATTACTTCTAGTCACATTTAATTGGATTTGGAATCTCTGGAGAAAAGAAATAGAGAGGCTTAGCAGAGAAACAGTCATAAAAGTAAACTGTTTTTCCAAAGGGTGCTAAAGCAATGAATTAATATCCATTGCACAATAGTTTTTAATATCCCCTCAGCTTAATAAGACTAATGCAGTGGTTGTACACACTAGATACTAAAACCAATTCAATTAAACTCAAAGTTTGGGGGGAAGGGAGTGTTTATAGAGTTGAAAATTTTTTATTTTCAATTTTAAGGAGGCTAATTTAATCAGAGGTGAATAATCTTTAATTCACATAAAGTCTGAGGTATGTTAAATGCCAGTATAATAGTTAGCTATATATGCTATGCTAGGTTTGAAGGCATTTTAGAATCCATGAAATATGTTACTCTATAAATGCTTTGAAGCTTAATAAGAGGCAATCAAAACAAAGCACTCTCTCATAGTCTTTAAGTACTATTCTTATACTCTACAAACAGAAAAAAAAATCTAGAAAATAAATGCCTTGTTGCTTCTCTTATAGTTTTAGATTAGCTACCAAAAAAAAAAAAACACAACTAAACCTACTTTCCACATTCTAAATTGTGCTTTATGCTTTGTTTAATATTAGTCTAGTCAATTTTTCACATTACAAAATCTTTTTCCTCAATACTTATATATACTGTCTGTTAAGATTTTCTTTCCGTCCTATAAATTTGTTTATTAAAAAACCTGTCCTTGTTCCTAGGAGTGCCATGATTGCTGACTACATGTTCTGGCTCTGTGGACGGAGTGAACCGTGTATAAGCAAGCTCATCAAACTGTATTGGCAGGTAAAAATTGATGTCCAAACTAGGGAGGAGGAGCCCATCTCATTTTTAGAACAAAAATGAAGGATTGGGGCTTTAAAAATTGCTGGAAAAGGTAGCTCTGGGCATATCAATCAGAAGGACACTCCTCAGTAGTATAATGAAGTAGATTTTCTGAGACTAATTTTAAGGGCAAAATTCAAGGTTGTTAACCCTTGGCACATGCTTCAGTTTTATATCCTAATGGAAATTTTAGACATCCCAGGGACTATTTCCCAAGGCATGCTATAGTAACATGATCCTTTAAAATAGCAACATTGTATTTCCATAGATTCTTCTTGATCTATGACCTGCACAAACAGATGCTAGAAGCAATAGCAATTACAAAACAAAGGAAAATATAAAGATCAGTTATATTTGTTGGGTAATATTTAGTATTTGGAACACTTAACCAATAACAAACTGCAGATCTTGTTTCTTATTTATTATTCAAAATGGCAGCAAAAAGTTATGCCAAAGGTCAATTAGATGTCAAGAAGAGTCATAATTTCTTAGAATTATAAGGAGAATTTGGTGTTTACTAGTTCAGTCTCCTTCACCACACACAAATGTGTTCTTGTCCTATTCTCACCCCACCCCCATAAACTATCAATGACTTTCTACTAAAATATATCTAAAATGATGAGCTCACTTATCCCCAAGAAACAACATCTAATTTGTTTATTATTAAACAGTTTTCCTCATTTAAAGTGGATTTCTTCTCCCTTAAAACTTCCATTAAGTGGTTCCCAGTGGGGCCACATAGACCAAATGGAAACCCATTTCCAAATAAAATGTTTCAAATATTTGAAAATTGACTACAAAGGCCAACTCCCTCCTCCATATCTTCTGCTCTCCAGGCTTTGTGGGGCCGTTTTTTCTTTGTATTTCAAGACAGTTTAATTTAATTGAACAAGAACCTTTCGAACCAACTAGAATAATAAGATCTGCTAAAGCACTAATATAAAAGAGTAATAATCAACAGTCTTCTGATGCTTCCTGATTTTTCCCACATTTTCACTATTATGTCTTTGCAGCTAGTTTTCTGTCTGTCACGTTATCTTCACTAGAAAGTAAAGTATTAGGTTTACCATATGAAAATCTCAGTAAGCCATATACTGGGTTGTCAGAAAAGTCATGACACATTTTTTCTGTTTTTCGTTGCAAAAATGCATCATGACTTTTCTGACAACCCAATAGTTTAAATATTTGGAGCTCAATTTACCTAATATAAAAAAATAAAAATTTAAATAAGTCTTACTCTAATTGAGATCTGTATTTTTTTTAAGTTGACATTCAGGTAGACAATATCTTAATCTCAAAATTAATAATTAATTTGCTAAATTTAAGACTTTCCTAAGGGAATCTGGAACATGCAAAACAGTAGTAGTAGCTCATAGGCATGGAAGTAAATAGTGGTAAAGAATTGCTAGATATGAAGCATAAGCAAATAATGTGGGCTATAAATAAAGAGGACTTTTTAGTTAAAGGATTTCAGAGGCTTCTGGAGAGAGGTAAGAAATGAGTTAAATCTTGATGATTAGATAATATTTAGCAGGCCTGGCATATACTAGGTCCCAAGTGAATGTTTATTTTAGTTTATTCATTCATTAAACAAACATGAGTACCTACTGTGTTTTCCTTTGAACTAGGAAAAAATAGGTTCAATGTGGGTTCACCCCAAAACAGATTAAGAGCTTGAAATTTGTGTTAATATTATTTTTGTTTCCTTTACCTTCCAAAGAGTACTAATATCACTATTTACCTCAAACTAAGAAAATAATCTCCACTAACCAATACATGAATGTTTGCTGTATAAAAAGAGAATACATACCATTATTTTACTAGTCTACATTAACAAATGATAAGAAAAAGATATTTCTCTTTATATTCTTTTTTTCTCATTTCATTTGAAGCAACTTGGTATATTGAAAGGAACTTTATTTGGAAATCAGGTCTGATTCAGTCCAAGTTCTAACACCAAATACTTATCTAACCTAAGGCAAGTTAGTCTCGAGAGGAACTTCAAATAGAAAATAAGAGATGACTAGCATAAAGTGTTTAAGAAAGTCTATTCTTAAGCACTAAATCTCATATTTTTAGGCACTAAAATGACATTTTTAGCACAAAATCTCATATTTTAGGTACATCCAAAAATGATGTCACAAATTCTTTTAAAAAAAGAAATAACATAATTAAAAATTGCATCCTGCAGATAAATTCTATCAATGAAACCCCTCTAACTAGCCCCGACATCAGCATACCACACCACTGTCTCACTAGCTGTATTCTTCCTTCTGCTAGCCAACCTATCTCTGATCTTAATTCAAATATATATGAGGTGTGAATATTAAGTTCGTGAACTTGTTGCAATGATGTTGCTAACCTTTTTTGATATCAGAGGGACTATTCATTATGAATTTGTGCCAACTGGACAAACAATTAACCAAGCTTACTATGTGGAAGTGCTGAAAAGGCTGTGTGAAAAAGTCAGATGACCTGAACTTTTTGCCAACAATTCATGGCTCTTGCATCACGACAATGCACCAGATCACATGGCACTGTCTGTGAGGGAGTTTTTAGCCATTAAATAAATAACTGTATTGGAACACCCTCCCTACTCACCTGATCTGGCCCCCAATGACTTCTTTCTTTACCTGAAGAAAAAGGAAATAGTGAAAGGAAGACATTTTGATGACATTCAGGACATCAAGGGTAATACGACGACAGCTCTGATAGCCTTTCCAGAAAGAGTTCCAAAAATGCTTTGAAGTGTGGACTAGGCACTGGCATCAATGCATAGCTTCTCCTTCTAAGGAGAGTACTTAGAAGGTGACCATGGTGATATTCGGCAACAAGGTATGTAGCACTTTTTCTAGGATGCATTTGTGAATTTAATTGTCACACTTCTTCCCTCCTGAAACCTTATTCTAACCTAAATCTAAAAGGAGGCTTGGACATTGCCAGAGAGTGTCCCGTCCATGCCAACTTTAAAGACAGAGATGCCTCACTATCCAAATCACCATGGCAACTACACTGTTGAATTTTTGCCCCCAAAATCACAAATTAGAAATTACATTTGCATTACATTTGTAGAAATCTATTAAGGTTAAAAGGCAGAGGCTGTTTTCACTACCTTTGTAAGTGGAGAAATTACTATATATCTTCCTTTCAACTGCATAAAATCCCTACCACTATGGTCAATTATTCTTTTTAGAGGTTTTAAACAGGAAATGGAAAATTTCAGAATGTAATAATTTGAGAACCAGTCTACATCCATTCTCATAGATCACTGACTTACAAATTCTTATATGCAAAAGAACAGACCTTTGCTTTGGTGAGCTCAAGAACATCTTTCAATGGCATTCAGAATATTTTTCATATCATCAACCTAGCAGGAATAAAAAGGGCATAAACTCTACACTATACAACAGCTGAAACTGGAATATATCACTTTGAATAAAAGTGTTTGCACATGCTATTCTATAATAGTGTCACCTCATAGAGAGGTTTGGAAATAACTTGTCACCAAACTGGACTTGCAAGCATGCCTCTGCAACCTGATAACCCATGTTCTGTTATCAGCCACCTTCCTCTTCAAGCACCTCAAGATTTCGTCACATTACTGAATTAGCAAAGTGGAAAGTCCTAGTCAGGCTGAGAATTAGCTATTTGGAAACCTCGACTCTTACACATTTATGTATTGCTCCTAAAGTAATAATATAATTCCAAGGAGAATTCTATAGTAAACTGTAGCCCACCTCCCCAGCCCCTTGCCCCTTAGATCCAGGACTAGATTGAACTGGAATCGGGAAACAAACACACAAGATTTCCTCTTCTTCCTTTCCTGTTTCCATTTCCTGTTTTCCCACCTTCACTTTCAGCCATGCTCTCAGCCATTTGGGTTGTCTTGTATGTGGCTTTGGCTCCTGCAATGTGAATGACAGAGCCGACTCTGGTATGCACCACTCAATAGTGCAGTGAGAAAAGGCGGTAACCACTAATTTTGTTGCAGAACTCCCATGAAACAAGTGCAGAGAAACCCCACTAAACGGGAAAGCTGCCTGATAAGTTCATCCCCCACCTTAACTGTTCTTTTTAACATTTTTTTTTTAGTCACAAACCTCTCTGAGAATCTGATTCAATTTACAAGCATCCACCTAGAAACAATACTCATAAATATATACATAGAAAAAACTGTGCTTACTATTTACTAGTATCTCATTGCATTGGCAATTGGTCTCCTACACATAGAATATCAAAGCAGCATTTACAGAGAATTATGGCTTTCTCACTTTTGTGAGAAGGTTGTACAATTTTCCTGGTATAAGAAATTGAAATATTATATTTGACATCTCATCAATGTCAATTTTTCAATTTGATGGCAATAAGAGGTAAACCCTGATTCACAGTCTTGAACAGCAAATGGAGTCAGATCTCCTGTAGCTCACAATACCTCTATAGGTAGGCATGCATCAAAAAATACCCCAATTCATATTACATAATTTCCTTTGTCCTCATGTCAATGAGATTGGTTTTTTTAAGTCCATATCATCAAGTCTATTTATGTCAGCAATTTGTTTCAGTGTTAAAGCCACCTGAACAAAAAGTGACCTGTATAAGAGGTAAGCCATTTGCTGAATGTCTATAGATTTTTGTACCTAGAAACTCTCAAGACTTTGTCAGTCTTACCTATAGTATTAGGAAATTCCTATTGCTATTTGACTCCAGCTGCCTCATTTAGAGTAGCAGCTTGACCAAAAAAAAGGCTCATAGCTTTTCAGCAGTATCTCTAATAGTAAATTCAGCATTTCAATCAAAATATTTGCTTTATTTATCTACTAAGATATCATCCATATAAAGCTAGTTCAGGAATGAACTTCTCACTATCAATGTGTTCTAAGAAGGGGTTTTCTTTTCTCTTAAAATTTTTTAAAGAATTAACCAAACCAAATCACCTCTAAATTTCTTTCCTGAAATGCCAAGAAACTCCTTTCATAAGAAAGAGCCTCATGGTGTGTGCTGTTGTATCTTGACAAAGACCTACTGAAGAGGCACTGATTCAAGCTCTTGGCTCTGAGGAAGGTGAAGACTTTCGCAGCAGTAGAAAGACCTCTTTTGGGATTGTTTGAAGAGCTGTTGACACCAATACAGGCCCATGTAGAAAGCCTGACATGTGGAACGTCTTTCCTTAGTGAAGTAGCAAAGGCTGAGGCAGTGCCAGCTTCACAGGTCGTCCATCTGTGCAGAAAATACCAAGACTTTCCATTCAATTCAAGTTGTACTTGGCATTGAAATGTTCACCATTTTAAAGATATCAATGGAATTAATGGTTTCCAAAGAGGGCTCACCAAAAAGGAATATTTCTTTGGTGTAATTACTCTCAAAGGACAAAATCAGGAGCTGGCTGCACTGAGAAACAAGATTTTCCCAGCCACGGCTAAAGGAAGATGATGCACAGTCTCTCGGCCCCTAAAGCCCTTCCTTGGCTTTCAGGCATTCACCGACCACAGGTTAAGACACTTGAGCTACTCCTTCTCTTTGCAACTGCCCTTTTTCTCTTTGGTATTGGTCCTAGTGGGAGACATTTATTGCTTCCAGCACTCAAGGCAAAAAACAGCACCCAGAATACTGGTGTTCTGCAGTGCCTCCTTAAACTGCAATGCAGTCATTCTAGTTTGAAGCCTTTCCAATCCTGTGTCTCCAGATGCCTCTTAAATTAGTGGACACTGTTCTTCTTTCCTCTCAAATTGTATTTGTCATTCATACTCATTCAGCAAATATTTATTGAGCACTTATTAGTAACCATGTGTTAGGCACTGTGCTATGTGTTAGAAATATAGCAGTGAATGAAATAGACATCACCCTGTCTGCAAGGAGTATATAGTCTAACATAAATTATTTACCAAGAAAAACAAATGGTCCTTAAATTAGAAACCAATTCTTAATCTGTTTTTCTTCTAAGTACCATCAAAGTGAATTGCAAAAAGCAGCTTAATTTGTATTTGTTAAATTCATCAATCAACCACATTAAATATTGGTTTGACATGAAGCTCAAGCCAATAGTGTTGAGAATATTTTGGAATAGTTGGTTTGTTTGTGATTTAAAAGTTCAGGGCTTACATGAATTCAACAGCAGTTGTGTGTGTGTGTGTGTGTGTGTGTGTGTGTGTGTGTGTTAAGTTAACAATTGTGGACAATTCTTGTGCTTTAGTTGAGTTTGGGATGCATCAGAATATTAGAAGGTACAGATTACCAAGAATCTTTTGTCTCATTGGTTTCTGTGCTCCTTGAGTCTCCACACAAATCCTAAGGTCTTAGCTATTAGCTTCTTCTTTCAAATGTGGCAATCAGGGCAGCAGCAAGCTAATGGATTTCTCTGTACTCACAGAACATAGTTGATCTCTCATACTAATAATGAAGGCTAGCTTTTTCACTCCAGTTCTTTGTTTTCCTGCTTGGTATTGAAAAATAATTCTAATATTAGTCGTTTACATGGTTAAATTTTATGATGTCAACCTCAGAATAAAAATAAAATCTTCAACATGAATTACAGGCAACGGAAGGTCAAGGAAACGGAAAAAAATGTTCATTATCTTTAACAAAACACCTACATATTCTGGAGAAGAAAAATGTGTTCTCTCCAAAAATTTGCTTCCATGTGAAAAAATTTTCCACAGAATGGAACAAACTAGAAATATCACATGAGCATTTCTCTTAATGGCTTATATTTATAGTCCACTTATTTATTTATTTGTCCCTGTCAGGCAGAGAGTTTATAAAATATTTGGACATGGAGCGTCTGAAAGCAACCCAGGCCTGATAGTACTTAGATTGGGCGTTATTTGAGAAGCACCAAGCCCATTCACCTAAAAATATATTCCCCGTCAATTGCCATGCATCATCACTAGGTCATATGCAAAAAAAAAAAATTATCTGGAAGTTTTTAATTGATTAATGGGTGACCCCTGAACACAACTGTGGGAATTAGTTTATTTGAGACTTCTTAGTCTCTTTGGACACATGAAAACATAATCCTGAAAGAACAAGATGAAAGGAAAAGTAAACTCTGATGACAAAAGGTGACAGAACACAAGCTCTAATGAGGAAAGGTGACGGAATGTTTTGGAACATAGGGAGTGTAAGTTGAGCAGAAGGACCTTATGAAGGCGATGGATATCTGTGCTTGACTCTGTGAAGAAAAGGAAGCAAAAGGGAGCAGGCAACAGGAGCAATAGAAAGAGATCGGGCCTGAGATTCACAAGATGTAACTTCTAATTCCAGTGCTAGAATTCAATGTTAAATAAGTCACTTCCTTTCTGTATTAGTCAGCTACTGCTACAATAACACATAACAAATACTGCTGTGTCGCAAATCACTCGAAAACTCAGTGCCTTATAATAATAAGCAGGTTGGCTTGGATTTTACTGATCTAGGCCAGTCTTGGCTGGGCTTGACCAGGCTGCCAATAGGCCCAAGTGTGATCCACATGTCTCTCATCATCCTTTGACCAATGGCTACCTGATGTCTGCTCTTCTTGTGGCAAATGCAGGATTCTAAGAGTGAATGCAAAACCATATAAGCACATTTCAAGCCTTTGCACATACCATGCGTGCTAATGTTCCATTAGCCAAAACAGGCCATGTGACCAAGCCAGAGGGCAAGGGATAAAATTCATCTGCTCACTACAAAGCCGTGACAAAGGTGTGGTATTGCTATAGGGAGGGGGAAATCGAGACCATCAACTCAATCTACCTTTAGACTTTAGTTTCTGCTGCAGTATGATGAAGAAGTTAGCCTAGGTCAGTGGTTCTGAAACACTGGTCTAATGACCACTACATCAGAGTCACTTGCGAAAGCGTTTATAATATTAGATTCCCAGAATTGGGTGACTGAGCACTGCATTTGCCTACTGCCCTCCAACTAGATGATTCTGATGCATAATCCTGGGCTAGATGCTCTCTAAGGCCATTTACAATTTTTTTTTTTTAGTTAATGATCAACTTAGCATATATATCACAGAGTTTATTTAGAGCTTCCCTAGGTGCAAAAGTAGTGTCTGATGACCTGCACAGGTGATACTGCCTACCTGACAATGCAACTGCTATAATGCATAAACCCCAGATTATCTCCAGTCTTCTGATTATGTAGATACCTCCAGTAAGTGAGGCAACCTGCACTTCCTCTTTTTAAAGGATAACAACGGCTCTCCCCTTCTCACCATGATGTAAGTTAGGTTTTCCTGCCCACCTAACATCCCCAAAGCAAATTCCATGGCTGGTTCTGGATTCTTTCCTGCATTCAGTGTTACATCTAGACAACAATGGGCATTGCAAGATTTTTAGTCACTTGTCTACAAAGAGATTTGTTCATTACAATAGGCAATATTAAAATTCTCACTTTATGAACTCTCATATTTTTTCAGTTAAAAGCTATAGAGAAAGTGTTCAAATTAAGATGATAGGTAAAAGAGAACATCCTTTCTTAGGTGTTGGGAAAAGATAAATGTAGAAATGAATTTCTCATCTAATTATTCATTCTGTTTCTATATTCTTTAATGATATGTTTCCATGGTTACAGCGTTGTTAAATGCTGTCTGTGTTTTCATTTTGCTTTGATGCTATTTGGGGTAGTATGCCAGTAGGGGAGGTTCACATTTAAATGAAAGATGTAATTGAGATATGCATTTGGTCCAAGGTTGAATGTTCCCATGAAGAAGATAGTGACCGTGACATTATTTTCTGTTTGTATAGTTTTGTGTAGTTCTTCTATTGATGTTCTGTGAGTGTCCCAGGCATCCTTAGGAAGTCAGAAAGAAAGGAAGAAAAGGAGGAAGGAAGAGAGGGAGGGAACTAGGGAGGAAGGCACATGAACCATACACATATTAAACTCACAGGTACATTTCAATACTAATATATACATACATATATATATATATACATATATATATATATATATATATATATATATATTTGGTGACATTGATTTTGCTAGACTGTCAAGTAGGTGAGGTTGCTTTTTAACTGACCCATCCCTTCCTTCTCCCCACACCAACCCTCCTCTTCAACCTCATATGTACGCACCAAGAGCCAAACCCTTCTTTCAAAAATGAGTCCAACATTCAATTACTTCACTGCCATGTGAATTCTAGTCAGAGTGCCATCTTTTCAGAGATTGTCTGCCTTTGAAGCCCCAATTGTCGCTGAGAAATAAAACAGCTTTGTCTCCTGCTAAAACAATGGCAGGCATCCAGATCATGTAAGAATTTGGGGACAGGATCTCAGACTGTGCCCTGCAGGGGGCAGCATACTGCACTTGTACATCAGCCCACTATCAGCAAGTTGATAATTCAAGTTACTTAGAAAATGGTGGCATAGTATCAAGCAAGAAAATGAATCCTCACCTACTCCTGAGAAAAATTTACTTATTTTTTTAAATGGTGCTGTTTTTGTTTTGTGGTAATATCAGCAAATGATGGAGGAAACCTACAACATTTAAACAGTCAGCTTTTCCTCCCAGCCCCCTCCTGAAAAACATTTTGGGTTTCTGACCGTGGTTAAGGGAGAATAAAAGTAACCTCTAAATTTCTTTTCATTTTCTCTCATTTGAGAATGATACAGGTTTCAGAGATTTAAGGCAATTCGGGCCCTATTTTACCTGAACAAATTTAGGTATAGCTATTTGATTCCCAGGAGTCCTGTGGCTGTTCTGCTAGGTTGTCATGGGGTTATTTTGTTTACATAGAGGCTTTGCTTTCCAGTTTAAATTTGCAAACATGTTGATTCCTTCTCTGTTTTTGTTTGCGTGTCAAAATCAAAAGTTGTTGAAACCAAATTTAGATGTTTTTATGGTTATCTTTTATATTTCCCATTGATTTTTATGGGTTATTGGTTTACAAGCTTACAGAGAAATTGGGGTCACTTCTTTTTAGCAATTGGAGATATGGAATAACTATTCCATGAAATCATGACATTTTTTAAGCTGTGTTCACCCAGGTGTAAGATAGTTTGTAATGCTCAAAGCTTTTAATGTTTTTATTTATATTCAGCCATTCTTTTGATGGTGTTGTACACCAATCAAAAATAAATTCTCCTCTTTTCTTAAATGCATAGGATTGTATTTTTCTCACTAATTATTGAAGACTGCTTACTCTATCTGTACTGTATGTAGCTCCTGGTTGAATCATTTTCTTTGTCATAACCTCCTCTCTTCCAAACAATGAGAACTTGGCATTTAAATGTCAACCTTTAACATGTGGCATGATTTACTTTTTCTCAGGATCATAAGGTAACTGTTAAAACTAATCTGTTTTTATCCAAGAAAGCATAGGTGCTATTTCATATAGTACAGTCTTACCCAGGAATCAACAACCTCTGAGGGATAATAACCTCAAGAAAACCCTGAGAGGACTATTTCAAACGAAATATAAAGAGGTGGAAAACATGATAATTAGCATGGCAAGTCTTCATTTTATGTATTCTTCATCAGGTACAGATTGGCCTGCTTTAACATTCAGATGGAAGCCACAAATCAGAGATAAGACCTGAGACTGGGAACAGATAACTTGGAAGTATAGGGGCAGGTCTCTTGAAGATAGCACTTCCTTTCATTTAATATCACTTGAAGTTGTATAATAGTTCATTGTTGTCGTCATAGAGTATGTATGTGTATACTTTGGCAAGTCCATCACATTTCTCACCAATGCAGTTATCTCCATTCTGATACATCTTAATGATGGGAAGTCGCATATAGGAGGACACCTGCCCCATAATATTACCCTACTGCAATCTGTTGTCTTCCAAAATATTGAGTCCTTTGGGAGGAGCCATAGACTGGAAGGGATTAATTATGAGCAAGTAAGAGAAATAAGACAGAAAAAGAAGAGGTGTCTGGTTGCCAAGCAAAGCTGAAACTTGAGAGGAAAAAAAGAAACCATGGGGAGATTAGGACTATGCTAAAGACAAACTTTGAGTACTAGACTGTAGCACTATAAAGACACTTTTCTACATGACATAGTAGTCCCTTTTACTGTACTCCAGTTAGACTGTCACCCCCCCCACCTCCTTGGTCTGTACATCACCAGGGCCAGAGCTACAAGCTTCAAAAATGAACAGCTCCCTCATTGAAAGGCTCCTTTAGAACTTTTTCCTTCCTGCTTAGGATTCCACTTCTGTGTGAAGCTTTATAAAGGAGCCCTTCTTATATTCGGAATCCTATCTTAGTGCCGGACAGGGTTATAGACCTCATTTATGCATCCGCACAGCATAAATATTTCAGAACACCAGGCTCTGACCGACATAGAACTGACTTAAATCCCAGCTCTAGGGGCCGGCCGAGTGGCTCAGTTGGTTAAGAGCTCGCTCAAGAGTTTGAGCTCTGAGCAACAGCAGTTCGAGTCCAGCCCGAGCTGAGCAGNCGGCCGAGTGGCTCAGTTGGTTAAGAGCTCGCTCAAGAGTTTGAGCTCTGAGCAACAGCAGTTCGAGTCCAGCCCGAGCTGAGCAGCCGCTGAGCAGCCGCTGAGCAGCCACTGAGCAGCCGCTGAGCAGCCGCTGAGCAGCCGCTGAGCTGCCAACAGGTAGCAGGATGGCTCAGCTAAAAACAAAACAAAACAAACAAACAAAAAAAAAATCCCAGCTCTATCACAAAGCCATGTGAACTACTGTGTATCGTATAATATAAAGACTGAGTTTTCCTCATCTGTAAAATGGGATACTAATGCCTGTTTTCCAGTGTTGTCTTAACAAATAAATAGAATAATTTATTTGCAGCATTTAGCCAATGCACAGTGACCACTCATTTAATTAATAAATGAGTTTTACAGATTCATCAATGAACTAAACAAAGCTCACATAGGCAGAGTATCAGGGCAGGTTGCTTTCTGATGACAAAAAGTTAGTCCTTGCAACCTATGTCTTGTCTCTAAATTAAACATCCTTGAATTCTTTGGACTTCTTCTCCAACATACGCTTTTTCAAGTGCATCCTTGATTTTTCCACTCAAAGTCATCTTGCATAGTAGCTCAAGAGATAAAACAGATGCTTGGTGGAAAAAACAGTGCAAGCCTGGGAAACAGGTCACTAGGCTCTTGTCCCAACCCTGCCATTAATCAGCTGTGTGTACTAGTGAGCAATACCCCAGTCTAAAAATCACCAGTCAAGAAATACAATCAGAAACAACATACAGTTAGGGAAAAAATACCTACTTTCATACAACTAAACGAAGAATACAGATGAAATGCACTATGACAAAAAAGGTCCCAAACTCTGTCGACATTTACCACTGAACACAGAGGTTAAAACTCATTAGTAATTCCCAGTTATGCTTATGAAATAATTACAGTGATGTAGCTATTTATTCCTGTGATACCTTTTGGTGATTCATTTTAAGTCATCGAGAATAAAAGCTCTTTGGCATCCTAAAGAGCCTGGAGGCTGCTGAAACCCACACTTATAATTCAGAGTTTCTATCAGCTGATGTTTCTCCAATGTGCAAGCAGAAAATTAGTCAGCGTCTTTAGAACAAGAACATACTTTAAATTCTATTTATAAATTATGTGTATTTTATCTTAAATAAGCCAGACAAACTCAAGGACATTATTTAAGTTTCCCTATCACAAAGATTGTTATTTAATTTTTATAAATGTTTCTTTTTGAGGCAGGCATGCTAATTGATAGCATATCCTAAATCTAATGAGAGGCCAATGGACAAAACAGTCTTATTGTAGCCAGTAGGTATGAAGGATGAATATTCTGTTTTGTGTTAGGACTAATTTTATGAAGAGAATCTTGATTTGGTGTAGGTCTAATGTGATTCATTTGTTGCTCTGATGGTATTAGAGTCAAATCCTTGTTATCATTCAAAACAGGCATAAGACAGTCATGGAAACATAAAAAGGAAAGTAATACTTGACCTTATGTTACCAGAAATTTATAAATCTAATTAAAAGGATGGAAAGTTGCTCAGCATTAAAGAAAGTACTGGTTTAGGAGACAGGTTCTTGTCTTGCTTCCATCTCTAATTTTGTGACCTCAGGTGAGTCACCAGAAGTCACCACCCTCAGCTTCCTTGGTTATAAAGTTGAGTGATTTTAAAATATCTTAGATTGTTTTCATCTCCTTAGTTCTATACTAAAAGGAAATGGAAATAAAATTTTGCGACAAAATATAAATGATTAAAAATTAATACTGGGTAAATTTTAGGCATTAAATGCTGAAGTTATTCACCTAATCGAAACATCATATATGATAAAAACCTTAACCCTAATGCTAACCAGACTGGATAGTGGACAGCAGTGTACACAAACACACAATATATGGAGATTATATACCGATATAAACATAGATATATTCCAAAATTCTATAGCACTTACATACACTGCAAAACTAAAGTAAATTAAATACTTTAGAATTTTCAATAATATTTATTATGACTAATTTTAAACAGGATGTGTTGCAAATGAGAGAATTCAAAACAGCTTTATAAAAATGTGCTTGCCTTGGTACAAGTTGCCTGTTCATACAACCTTTGATCATTTCCAAAGAATGCAAATAAAAAAATTAAGTATCTTAATTTAAACTGCATGAAAATATAACTTTCACATCACTGAGCTGATAAATGTAATGGCAAGTGGCCAAATATTCCCTTATATTAACAGAATACAGAACTTATAATAAAGGTTGTTTAATAAAAGAACTCCTATAAATTTAAGCTAATATTTCAGAGTTAAAATATTGATCATCCACAATGAGACACCACCTCACTCTTGTCAGAACAGCTGTCATCAATAAATCAGCGAACAACAGGTGCTGGCCAGGCTATGGAGAAAAGGGAACCCTCATGCACTGTTGGTGAAATTGCAAATTGATGCAGCCACTATGGAAAAAAAGTGGAGGCTCCTCAAAAAACTAAAAATAGAACTACCTATGACCCAGATAAATAACACTCCTGGGTATTTATCCAAATAAATCCAAAACACTAATTTGAAAAGATATATGCACCTCTAGGTTTACTGCAGCACTATTACAATAGCCAATATATGGAAACAACTAAAATGCCCATCAATAGATAGTTGGATAAAGAAATTGTGGTACATTTACACTATAGAGTATTACTCTGCCATAAAAGAGAATGAAATCTTAACATTGCAACAAATAGGTGGACCTAGAGGATATCATGCTAAGTGAAATAAGTCAGGCTGAGAAAGACAAATACCATATGATCTCACTTATATGTGGACTCTGAAGAACAGAATAAATAAGCAAACAAAAGAAAGTCTCAAGGTAGGATATTCTGCTCTTTAGGAAAATTTGCTCTTCAGGTTAATTCCAAATTTCAAGAAAATTAAAATTGTTCAAATTAAATCTATATATATTTAAAGGGATTAGTTTGAAAAATATTGTTCACAAAATTTATTTTCTAGAGAATTCAAGTCATCATTCAATATTATATCATTATTAATATAATAACAAAGAGCCATATTAGCCACTAGAGACTAAAGGTTCTCATCTCAGTCATTTATATCTTTCAATTATAGCACTGCTTCCTTTGAATCTAGTAATTTTAACTCTGAAAATAAAAAATACAATTATAATATTTACTCACTAGTAATACCTTCTTACATGGACTTTATGAAGATTCAAAAGCATTCATCACGCTAAGTGAGAAGTTATTTTATCTCTTAAAATATCATGTGTTTTTCATTACCTTTTTTATAATAATTAAGGATTAATAGAAAAAAAGGATTATGAAACAGATTCCAATTTTTCCTTATTATTGTTTGTGTATTAGGATAGATTGGCTGCTACAACAAACAACTCCAAAATCTCAGTAACTTAAAAAATAGAAGTTGATTTCTCACTCACAATGTAATCCAATGTGTGTGTCCCTGATTGGTTCTCCTCCAGTCAACAGCATGGGAACCCATGCTCCTTCCATGGCATAGCTCCAGCTTTCTCCGTGTACTGTGAGTCCTCCCTCTTCAGGCAGCTGATACAGAAAGAAAATAGAGGATCATACTAGATAGGGTCTATGGGCTGGGCCTGGAAAGAGTATCATTCCTGCCTACATCCCATTGGCCCACACTCAGCCGCATGGTCACACTTAACTGCAAGGGCATCTGAAAAATGTCTGACCATGTGCCCATATTACATATACACATATATGTTCTAAAATTCTTTGGCACGCACATAAAGTTAATTTACTTTAACATGCAAAGTTAAAGTAAATTAAATACTTTAGAAGTTAAAATATCTTGTTACAACTGTTTTAAACCCAGGAGGTAAAACCATAATTTTCAAAAAACCAAGTGAAATATAATATTTGAGACCTTAATTCTGAATTCTATAAAATTAAAAAGCTGTTCATCCTGAGAAAAGTCACTTAAGCCTCTCTAAGTCACTTAAGTCATCTCCAACTCAGTGAATCGGGCTGGAAAATTCTCAAGGTTCCTTCCAGATCTAATCTTGCAAGTAAAGCAATTTACTGCAATTATGGTCAATCCTGATTTGGGGAGCATTAATGGGATAATTTGATAATAATCCATAATAATTTGATCACATTTTTAATTAGAAGTGACAGGATTTCTACTTAGTGAGCCACCATCACTGGATACATAGTTAAAAGGTTACAATTTGTCCAAATCCTCCAGCAGAATGATAGGAAAGAAACTTCATAATGTCATCATGCTGAAAATGTTTGAGGTTTATAGTTTCTGCCAGATTTATTCTGGGTACTTTGAGTGCTCTTAAAATTTTACCAAGAAGAACCAACCCTCTAGGGTTTGGGAGAGGGAGATAAATTTTGTTTTTGTTTTTGTTTTTTTTGCTAGTCATCTTTCCCTCTGCTTTGATTGCTTTTCCTTTACTCTTGATTATCTCTCTCCCATCATCTCTCATTATACAATTATCCTGAGCAAGTTGATATCTTAGGTAACGAGTGCCTTTTTGCTGAGCTAAAGTACAAGGAGAAATTATTATAAGTTACTGTTTATACAGCAAAAAAGCTGCCCCCATACACTCTTGGTATATGTTATTATAAGCTTTAAAACTTGATACATGTGGATCCAGTCAAGATAGCAGAATAGGTAAATGCTGTGCATACCTCTTCTCATGACCATATCAAAATTACAACTAAACTGCAAACCAACCATCATTGAGAACTGCCTGAAGTCTAGCTGGACCAAATCCATACCTCTAAAAACATATAGAATAAGCTACTTCAAGACTGGTAGGAGGGGAGGAGATGTGGAATGGGTTGGTCCCACACTGCATGTGACCATTAAAAATTGAGGGGGATGTCTCGGTCACAGAGGTTCTCCCTGGAGAAGTGAGGGGTCCCAGCCCCATGAGAGGCTCCCCAGTCCAGGGTTCCGAGCCGGGGAGAGAAGTCCCCATAACTCCCGGTTGTTAAAACTAGCGGAGATTGTGGCTGAGTGAGACAGAGAGTGTCTTTAGTCCCAGGCGTTCCTCTTAAATGGTCCATGCACAGACTTACTTGCATTGCAGATGGACTCACTTGCTCTGGTCTCCAATGCTGTGGCAGCAGTTCAAAAAACATCAGGGATATAAGGAGAGGGACTGAATTGCCTGACTTCGGGGCTGGAGCTGGAGGGGCAGCTTTCTCCTGGACAGAGGAAATGGCAGAAGCCACTGTTTCTTTGTTGAGCCCTCCCCGCTCGCTGCATGCAGTTGCAGTTGGCCACCATATCTGAGTCTCCATCAAACTGGCTATCACCTTTCATCTGTCCCACCCTGGTGATTCCCTGAGACTCTGTCGCACCCAACTTTCAGGCACATCCAAGCCACTTCCAGTGGCTTTTCTGTATAAATAGCTTCTCTTAGCTCACACTGTAGACTCTCCTAAAATCTCTCAGAGGTTCACAAAACCCAAACAAGTAGCAGCTGGCTTTGGCATGCCCTGTACCTCTGGCTGAGCAGCCCTGGGCCCGGCATTAGCAACAGCTGGCCCCAGTTTGCAACTTGGCCTCTCGAGGCACCTCCAAACCCAGCACAGGTGGTGGCCATCTGTGGATTACTTTGTGGCTCATGCCAGGTGGCCCTGTGCAGGACACAGTCTGCAGCTTAACTTGGCATGGGGTGAGACCCCTCCCAGGAGGACCCAGGGCTGGCACAACCAGCCAAAGCCTCATCCAGGCACTTCCAGGGATGGTACACCCAAAGGGCAGACTGGGCAGAGCCCTCCTAAAGTGAATCCTGTTCCAGAGGGTCAGACCCTGCACAACAGCTCCTCCACTGTAATCACAGCCAGTCCCGTAACCAATAAACTCAAAGATCAATCCCTCCCATTGACATGCAAACAGCAACCAAGACTCAACTACAACAGGAGGGCACAAACAACCCACACAAGGGACACACCTATGTACCCAGCTCAGGTGACTGGGAAGACTGCAACACTGAGCCCCATAGAACAGTTACTACTTAAGGACACCCTACCAATACTTGGAGACATAGCAGCCCTACCTAATGCATAGAAACAAGCACAGGAAGGCACCCAAAATGGGGACACAAAGGAAAATGGCCCAAATAAAAGAACAGAACAAAGCTCCAAAAAAAAAAGAACTAAGCAATCTACCAGATGCAGAGCTCAAAACACTGATTATAAGAATGCTCTCAGGGAGAACTTCAATTTTGTGACAGTTCTCAGGGAGAACTTCAACAAAGAAATAGAAAACATAAACATAGAGATAGAAAACAAACAAAAAAAGAGCCAGTCAAAAATAAAGAAATCTATAATTGAAATGAAGAATACATTAGAAGGAATCAATAGTAGATTAGATGAAGCAGAGGATTGAATCAGTAATTCAGAAGCTAATGTAGCAGAAAACACTGAAACAGCACAGCAAAAAGAAAAAATAACCCCCAAAAAATGAGGCTAGTTCAACAGGCCTCTGGGACAACATCAACCATACCAATATTTACATCATAGGAGTACCAAAAGGAGAAGAGAGGAAGAATTGAAAACCTATTTGAAGAAAAAATTATGGAAATTTTTCTTAACCTGGCAAAGTAATATTATACAAGCCCAGGAAGTGCAGAGAATCCCAAACAAGATGAATCCAAACAGGTCCACACCAAGACACATCATAGTTAAAATGCCAAAGGTAAAAGTGAAAAAAAGAATCTTAAAAAGCAATAAGAAAAAAGGAGTTAGTTACCTGCAAGGGAACTCCCATAAGACTATCAGCTGATTTGTCAACAGAAACTTTGTAGGCTAGAAGGGATAGACACAAAATACTCAAAGTGATGAAAAGAAAGAACCTACAACCAAGACTACTCTACCTAGCAAAGCTATTATATAGAACTGAAGGATAGATAAAGAGCTTCCCAGACAACAAAAAGCTAAAAGAATTCATAACCACCAAACAAATATTACAAAGAATCTTAGAGGGACTTCTTTAAGATTAAAAAGAAATTAAAAATATGAATAACAAAATGGCACTAACTACATATCTATCAGCAATTATTTTCAATGTAAATGGATTAAATGCTCCAAACAAAAGATAGGGTGGATGAATAGACAAGAAAACATGACTCTTACATATGTTGCCTATAGGAGACTCACCTCAGATCAAAAGACACACAGAGAATGAAAGTAAAGGGATGGGAAAAAGATATTTTATGAAAATGGAAATATTTTATGAAAATAAAAATTTTATACCAGACAAAATAGACTTTAAAACAAAGGCTATAACAAGAGATAAAGAAAGACCCAGTAATACTACTTCTGGGTATTTATCTGAAGAAACCCAAATGCTACTTCAAGGGGACAAATGCATTCATATGTTCATTGCAGCATTGTTTACAATGGCCAAGATGTGGAGGCAGCCTGGGTGTCTGTGGATGAATGAATGCATAAAGAAGAGGTGGTACATATATACAATGGAATATTGCTTGGCCATGGATGGAAATGGGTTCTTGCCATCTGTGGTGGCATGAATGGACCTGGAGAGTAATGTGCTGAGTGAAGTATGTTGACAGTGAAAGACACATGCAATGTGATTTCACTTATATGTGGAATCTAAAGAACAAAATAAACAAACAAGCAAAACAGAAGCAAGCTCTTAGTTACAGAGAACATTTTGATGGTCGCCAGACGGGAGGAGGTTTGGGAATGGCTGAAAAAGGAGAAGGGATTAAGAAGTACAAATTTGTTTTTAAAAAGCAGTCATGGAGATTTAGGGTATAGCATGAGGAATATAGTCAATAATATTGTAATAACTATGTATGGTGTCAGATAGGTACTAGATTTCCTGGGGTGATAGATGGGAGGAAGTTGCCGGCAGGGTGAAAAAGAGGAAACGATTCATAAGTAAAAATTGGTAGTTACCACTTAGTCATGGGGATGTAAAGTAAAGCATAGGAAATATAGTCAATTATATGATAATAGCTATCTATAGTGCCAGGTGGGTACTAATCACAGGAAACACTTCTTAAATTATATAAATGTCTAACCACTATGTTGTACACCTGAAATTAATATAAAATAATGTTGAGTGTCAACTGTAATTGAAAAATTAAAAAGGGGGGGAAGGTGAAGGGGAATAAGAGGTTCAAATTTCCAGGTATAAAACAAATAAGTCATGGGGATGTAATGTACAGCATGAGGAATATCATCAATAATATTGTAATAGCGTGGTACAGTGTCAGGTGGCTCTGGATTTATCATGATCACTTCTTTAGGTATACAAATGTCAAATAACTATGGTGTACACCTGAAACTAATATAACATTGCGTGCTAGCTATATTTTAATAAGAATCTTTTTAAAAACTTGATAAATGTAAGGATAACAATAGCTATTAGTTATTCATTTTAAAACTTCTTTTTACAAGTTATTTATACTTTTTTCAATTAGAGTTGACATTCAATATCATTTTATATTAACTTCAGGTGTACAGCATAGTGGATAGACATTTATATAATTTATGCACTGATCCTCCCAATTAGTCTAGTACCCACATAGTTGTTGCAACATCATTGACTATATTCTCTATGTCAAAGCTTCTTTTTGTGTAGCCACAGAGGAAGCGTAATTAACAGCAATGTACACTTAATAACAGGACACATGGACTTATTCTTTTCCCCATTCTCTGCACATGTGCAACATTTATTGACACCAGAGAAATTCATACACTGGGAAAGAATGACTCAATTGCAGAAAATTTTTGTCAAATTCAAAGCTATCATTTGAAATCTGTCTTCATTTTGTAGTACAACTTGCTTTTTTACAAGCTACAATTCCTCATCTGGTCTCTCTTTCTATTTTCAAAATCAAGGGAAATCTTTGATGTTAAAAAGTAAATTAATGGGCCGGCCGAGTGGCTCAGCTGGTTAAGAGCTTGCTTGGGAGCACCAGCTCTGAGCAGCAGGGCTATGGTTCAGATCCCACATTGAGGGCCAATGACGCTTGCCTTCTACAGCTAAGATGATGAACAACAGCTCGACCTGGAGCTGGGCTGCTGTGAGTCACCAGCGATGGCATAGGCTGCAGCAGGGCTGCAGTGAGCTGCCATGGGCTGCTGTGAGCTACGTGAGTGGCTGGTAGCTGGTGTGAGCTACCGGGAGCCGCTGTGAGTGGCCGACCAACAACCGGTGACCAATTGCCTCACCTGGGAAGAGCACAATGATCATACCAACATGGGCCAGTGAAGCGACGTCCTCCACAACTAGACTGAAGAACAAAACAGCAATTTGTCTACCTGTCTGTTACCCTCCCCTCAATTCCCCAATAAAATCTTTAAAAAAAAAAGTAAATTAAAATATATATCTTAATATCTATGGTTATTATAATATTCTAGTTTATAAAAACCTCTATAATTTTTTAATTTGCAATTAATAGACTCTTCATGAGAGACAAGCCCAGCTCTAAATTACCAATAATAACATCACAAAATAAAAACCTGATATTTTGGTCTCTCACCCAAAATAGTCCAAAGTTCCCACAATTTTAATAAAGCTAAGTTTTTTTTCTAGGCTCTTTCCCTAAGGAGTTATTCAATAATGTATCAGAAGTGTATGTGTGTGTGTGTGTGTGTGTGTGTGTGTGTGTGTGTGTGTGTGTATGTATTGGATTGTCGGAAAAGTCATGACGTATTTTTCTATGTTTTTCATTGCAAAAAGGCATCATGACTTTTCCGATAACCCAATACATACCCATGTCCTTACAAGAGCAATGTGAGACAGATTCCAAATCAGGATTGTTTATCTCCAGAAGAACAAAAAATGTTAACACATTAAAGCACATTAGGATGTGTCAGGATCTGGTAAAAGGGTAATGTGTATTCTCATTTCTACTCTATTTTGCAATGCTGGAGGTGCAAAAAACAAAAGTATGTAAGTGTACACTCTGGTCAACGTTGCTCAAGCAGTAGTTCGCTGTAATCAGAAGTGTCTGGATGCTGGTGGTAACCACTTTGAGCACCTCTTGTAATTGCAGAAGTCAAACATCACTTGTATTCATCTTTTGTTATTGGTATATATTGAGTATTACATTTTAATACAGTTTTTTTCTTTCTTAAAATATTCTTTTGGCACCCTTTGTATTTTTTCTTGGGGCTATAATAATTTCCTTTGAGAGAGTATCTCCATGGAGAATTTAGTTCTTATTCTTATGTACACACTCTGCTCACTCACCCACTTCTTTACCCATCATCACAATGGAGGGCAGAAGCCACAAAAGAACCCCATTTCTGTTGGCCCTGAGTAAGGAGAGAGGGTGGCATGCTCCAATAGTACAGTGCCTTAAATGAGCAGATCAAGCTGCCAAACAAAACCACACTTCTGCCACTTGCAGAAAAGCTGGTGTAGGCTCTTGGGCATGAGTCTTACTGGCCATGCTGTGAGATGGCTTAGCAAAGTTACCCTGCAGAAGTCACTTGATCTGCCAGCAGTTGGAAAAGAAATGGATGGAGAGAGTGTTCCCTTCTATCCTGGCCTTACTGGGATACTGTTAATGTCCTTCTGGGAGCCAACTAGAGAATTAAATGTTATACCTTCATTAAATTTTTTGATCCAAAATTGAAAACAAAATAACATTCACCAAGATACCCAGAGAGACTATCAGAAAAGCTATTTGGGTGTTAGGAACTCTTATGGGCTAAATTATGTCCCCCCAAAATTCATATGCTAAAGTCTTAACCCTGTGCTGAGATTGTGATTATATTTACAAATAGGGTCTTTAAAGAGCTAAATGAGGGGCCGGCCGAGTGGTGTGTTGGTTAAGAGCTGGCTTGGGACACCAGCTCTGAGCAGCAGGGCCCCCGGTTTGGATCCCACATTACAGCCAGTGACACTGTGCCCTCTACAGCTAAGATGGTGAACAACAGCTCGACATGGAGCTGGGCTGCTTTAGTCCCTGGTGACGACGTAGGCTGCAGCCTCTGCTGCAGTGGGCTGCCAAAAGCTACCGTGTGTGGCTGGCAGCCAGCGTGAGCGGCCAGCAGCTGGTGTGAGCTGCCAAGAGCTGCCATGAGTGGCGGTCCAGAGGCCGGCGACTGATCTGCCTCACCCAGGAAGAGCGCAATGATAATACCAACATGGGCCAGTGAAGCAACATCCTCCACAACTAGACTGAAGAACAAAAGGATAGCAGCTTGTCTGTTCCCCTTCCCTGATTCCCCAACGCTGTTCTCCTCCCCTAAATCCCCAATAAATTCTTTTCTTAAAAAAAAGAGCTAAGTGAATTAAAATCAGGTCTTTGAGTGGACCTTAAAATCAGGACCTTTGAGTGGACCATATTAAGTGGACCTTAATATGACTGATGTACTTGTAAGAAGAGGAGATTAGAGTACAGACACACAAAGAGGAAATACTATGTGAAGACACAGGGAGGAGCTACACAGCCAGTTTACAAAGGAGAAAGACCTAAGAGTCAATCCTGCAAACACCCTGATCTCGGACTTCTAATCTCTGGAACTATGAGAATATAAATTTCTGTTATTTAAGCCACCCGGTGTATGATACTTTGTTATGGCAGCCCTAGGAAACTAATATGGCAGTGAACAGTTCACAAAAGGCAGGCAAGTCAGAGCGTGACCCTAGAACTGAGGGCCAAAACAGCTTCCCTCTTCAGCACATCACTCCACACGCATCTATGTACAACTACTTACTTTCTTGGTCTGGACAGGCCATCCCAGGATTGGTTCCAACAGTGAACATATGTAAGCACCAAGCTCGAGAAATTATTCTCGTACTCAAAATAAATGATCTTTATTTTTGCTGCAGGACCAGAATCTGGTGCCTAAACACCTTGTTTGAGTTCTTAATCCACATCTCTGAATTCCAAACCTGCTGCCTGTATTACTCTTGTTAGGCTTCCAGAGTTGGCATCCAGGCTTCAGTATCAAAACCCTGCTGCACACCCAAAATCCATCGCTACCTCCGTCTGAGTGCTGGCTCTGGGTTTGGCACCACAATCCTATTCTTTGTTTCCCTTCCAGTTCCTCAAACTTGGAAAGGACGGGTGTTATGGGCAATGTCAGTTCTTTCACTCAGCCTTTCAGACATTTACCCCACAAGGAATTTAAAATGTAAATTGGAAAATTTGCATAACTTTCTAATTCAAGACTCAGAGAAAGGAGGATCCTTTGCATCCCAAAATTCTTACAAAGCTGCTCTTTTACACACAATATAGATAATCTTAGAGGCCATTTGAAGTCACAGATGCATGGAGTAGGCAATGAACAAGTTAAATTAGGCTTCTCAGTTTAAAATCAACTCATTATTTTTAATATTAATCTGAAACTTGTGTACAAAATACTATGCCATAATAATATAAATTGCTGTTTGTTACATGTTTTTGTTGGTGGAAAGTTCAGATCTATTATTTTTCCTTATCGGTTGTTGGCATTCTTAGTTGTCAAGGAAAAAAATTTATTTCCATAAATAAATGTAGATTTTTATAGTATGCTTTTATGCTATGTTCAGAAAAATAAGATAACTCTAGACACTTCTTTTAATTCAATGTTCAAGCCTCATTAGAAGGAAAAGTTGTAGGAAAGGAATAAATTCCTTTAAAACTTCACATAACTTTCTTTTTGGCCTGTTTCAAATACTAACGGACCTACTTAAAACAGGAAGTTCAGGGTGATGCCAGGCTTTATCAAGAATAGTATGTGAGCAAAGAAAATTTAAAGAAATTCTTAAATAGCCAAATCCATCTCAAACAGTTCTTGTGATCTGGAAAGAAGGGAAGCTTTGCTGGATGGAAGTTGAGAAAGGCTTTTCTTGTTCCAAAAGGCTTTCCTAGGTATTGGAAGAAGAAAAAAATCTAGTTTGTCATGGTATCTATAGAAAAATACTTCTATCAAGATCTAGATATTTTGATTAGTTTTATAAAGTATAAAATACTCATCAATATCTGTAAGATAATTATGTTAGACTTAAGAATTGATTTTTAAAATCAAATAAAAAATGATACATTAGAAAACAGAATTTTTATTTTTATCTTAAAGCAAGCTCAGTTTAGAGGTGTCTGTTTACAGACTTTCTTCATTTAATTGGTTTTTTTAATAGGAAATAATATTTCCAGAACTAATTAAAATTTCATTCTAATGAATATTCAAGACCAAAATGTTATCTTTGCAGTACAGTATATAGATTTTTAAATCATCCATAAAGGTAATTATAGTATTTTATATTCTTAAAAAGTCATATGTTGTTATTGATGCCACATGGGTTGCTTGCTTCCTCTCAGGCCATGATTGAAGAAGCCATCACCAGAATGGAATCTTTCTCAGTTATGTACACACCATTTGCAACAAAAATCAGAGCTGATAAAGTAGAAAAAGTAAAAGAGGTGTTCAGAAAAACTCATCCTGCATATGTGGAATATATCTACACAGGTAAGATTCAGTGTCTTCAAGTTATCAGTTTATATTTTATTTCCATCAAAACAAATACAGAGCCATTTCTGCTTTATTTGTCTATTGTTTCAGTTTTAGGGGTATATTGTTTTAGTCTAAGGAATTGAAATGGGAAGTTATAAGTAAGTCTAGCCCTATGGGTCTAGCACAATGTTCTTGTATCGTCATGTTTCTATATTTTAAGAGGAGAGGTAAAAGCTAGGAACTCTAAGATTATAAAAATATCCTTCATCAACAAACTATGTTAGTATTTTCCTGAAGATGGGTGTTTTTTTTTCAGTGTCTGCTATTTCTACTTTCCTTCCTCCATCTATCTCATACCTCAAACCTCCCTCTTTCTTTATGTTCTTGGATCTCTGATATCCAGATGAGATGTAGATAGCCAAGTGTACATATAGGACACAACAATGGTATAATTCTTTTTTTCCTCTTTTTGTCTTTCGACTTGCTTCTATTCATTCATTCAAAAATACTTTTTACTCTCTAGTATGTGGCAAGTGTTATTCTGAATTAACACAGTGATTTTCTTGTGCTACATTCATAGCTACTTAACAATGACTCCCATGTTAAGTAAAATTTCCAAACGCACATACCTAATATCAAATCTTCCTCTTAAGACTCCTTCATTCCTTTTTTCAGAGCTTTGAGGCCAAGTTACTGATTTATATGAGAAATAATGTACTCCATTAGTGATCACTGTTAATGTGCCCAGCGTTCTACATCTATTATCTCTTGTTATTCCCATAACTTATGAAGTGAGTAAGATGATTCTCATTTAGAAGCAAGAAAACAGCTATCAGAGGAAACAAATAGCTTCTCCAAACATGCATAGCAAATAAGTGGCAACAGGCCTTGGATTTGAATCCATATCCTTGCGGTTGAGCTACACTGTTTCCATCAGATAGGAGCAGAGATCTAATGGAAGCATTAAATTTAAGTCCTATGGAGCCCCTTTTTTTTTCCTACAATGCTTCAAGCTCTTCAGAAGAAAGATATTAAACAAATCTACCTAGTGATGATTAAATAATGAATCCCTAAGAAACAATGAGAATTTGAGGGCAGAGAAAGGGAAGAGAAAAAATTACAATGCACCCTATAATGACCACTGATGTTTATTTACCTAGTTTGAACATTTTGCAAGGAAATAGATAAAAATGATTCAGGACTCGCATAGTTGCTAATTGTTATAAATAATTTATTTTATTTATTTATTTTTCATTTTATTGTTAGTTCCAGGTGTACAGAACAATGCAATAGTTATCCTTTTCACCCTCACAAAGTAACAACCCCCCCCCCATCTACGGCCCT
>NW_017731670.1:1980961-1986003 GCF_001890085.2 Hipposideros armiger
TCTTTCTTCAGTGTTTTATAGTTTTCAGAGTACAGGTCTTTTACTTCTTTGGTTAAATTTATTCCTAAGTATTTTATAGTTCTTGAAGCGATTGTAAATGGAACTGTTTTCTTAATTTCTCCTTCTGATAGTTTATTATTGGTATATACAAATGCAACTGATTTCTGAGTATTGTAAATAATTTATTATTTTGTTATGGATATCTCAAGGGTTTTTTTGGAGAGGCGAGGGCATTAATAGCACACAAAAGTCATGCGTATCTAGTGTCATGAAAAATGAATCAGATTCAGCTATTTCCATCTCTATTCTCAGAGATCTATTGGTAATGAAGAGAGATTCATTGAGGAGATCACCAGTTTGCCAATCCCTCTACTGGTAGAATGAGTTTAGTTATATTTAACCTACTTTATAGAGAAGTCATGAAGATTAATTAATACTTAGGAAGCACTGTTGCCACTGATAGTTTAAAAACAATAATAACATTAATGAGCCAGATTCATGTCTCATGTAACTCTATCAAACATGTTATCAAGACAAATTATGATCTGTTGGCAAGATGGCTCATGCTAGAGAATCTTATACTTTGGAAGAGAAGATAATTATAAGTTACTAATGACTGTTTCTATTATTTTATAATTACTAATTGCTGGAGTATGACAGTACTATATGAGAACCTAGAGAGGAAAGACACAGCTTCTGGAGGGAAAAGGGGGGGTTGAGAAGGCAGCATAGAATTTTAAATTTCTTTGGAACTGGTTAGGTTTTTTGCTCTGTAGAACCTGTTCTTTGGACTAACAAGGATATTGCATTGATGACATTACTTGTCTTTTTTTGCAAATGATTAAAGGGCTATCCCCAAAGCCATTGCAGGAATGATGGTGAAACCACTGTTACTAACTCTATGTGCATAGTCAGTGGTATGGCTTTCCCCTCCCAGATAATTCCAAAGTGAGTGAGGCCACAAAGCATAGGAAGAGGGAAGGTGAAATGTTATCTTTGGGATCTGGGTATCCTTCACAGGAGGTGCAGGGTAGCAATTAAGGCAGGCATCAGTAGCCAAAGGCAATAGCTGGAAAGTGAGTCACACAAAGAGAGATAGGGCCTAGAAGAGCAGCTACCTTGTTTTGTTGGTGCTTAATGCCCCCAAACCAGGATTCTTCTTCTATATACCTTGTAGATAGAATTTAAGAAGCTTCTGTCCTGTCAAAAATTTACTCAGTTGCTTATTTTAATAAATAGTCATACAGCAGATGTGACTGGGCAATCACACAGCAGATGTTTGAAACATGAGACTTTTTTTTTTTTACCTATACCTATTCATCTTTGGTCTTCCCAGAGACAAAAATATATTCTATCTCATCCCAGGGGACTCAGTCCCATCCAGTCATTTCTAAAATCTAGTCTCTCTTCAGTAACTATCTAAACAAATTCACTAGTTTCCTTCCCCTTTCTTCCCATGACATTTTCTTCTCCCTCTGGTCTGGTTTCAATTTGCACAGAGCTCGAATGTACCCATTGTCCAAAGGGTCAGTGGGCATGTGAGGAGAAAGTCCTCTTTTGAAGTCTGGTGTGGGCTGATACAGCTTCTTATTTCATGGCTAGTGCAACTTGAGCTCAGCTCTGATTGGCTTGAGCAGAACCAATGATGGGCTCATTTATGTGACATATTAGGTGACTCAGGGGCTTGGCCCCTATATGAGTTGCCCATGCTGCTTCTTAGTATAGATGCTTCTGTATATGTATACTAATCACCCCTATACCATACAAGTTGGCCCAACCAGAGTCACTTCCTGCCAGAACAGGCCTGTGAACACAGTCGCCTTCTAAGTCTAACATAGAGAAACCCTTTCTACTCCCCTAGAGACCAGAAGTAGCTTCAGCCCTCTCTCCAACTTGCTGTGTTTGTTATTCTGCCATTTCTCTTCTACCTTTCTTCACATAACAGAACCCCAAGATCCTCAGAACAAGGAGAGGATCTACAATGAAGATGGGTGATTTGTTCATCTATTCATATATTCATCAAACATTTATTGAGCACATATATTCCAGACACGATTCTAGGTAGTGATAGGATACACCTGCTCCTAAGAAAAAATCTGACTTTAGTGATTTATACTTCAGGCTGAATATTTGACTATATTTTTCCTCTCTTCTAGAGAATATTCTTAACTAAAACCTAAGCTCTAATTATGGAATGGAAGTCTGACTTTAATTAAAAGAACAATGGAAGAGAAAGTAAATGAGGGAACAGTTTGGAAGTAGAAGTCCTTGCCACCAAAAGTGGCAAAGACTGGTTAGGTGTTTACCAAACTATTTTTTTCCCTTCATGCACGTAACTAGAATATATTTCCAGCTTCTTGTATAGTTAGGTAAGGCTCATGGCTGAATAATGGCCAATGGAATGTGGACAGAAATCACATATGCCACCTCCAGGCCTGGCCCATAAAACCCTACCATGCAGAACTCTCTTTCCCTAGCCACTGCCAGGGAACTAAAGAAGTCACAACACAAAAGAAGCTTGGGTCCCTGAATGGCCATGTGGAAGGTCACTCATTAAATACTCACATGAACAAACAACAAAATTTTCTTGCTTTAGATCACTGACATGTGGGGGCTCTTTGTTAAATTGAGATTTACTCTAAAATACTCTGCCTTACATCATATCAAGTAGGCACTTAGTATTTTATCTACAATGTGCACAATAAATTCATGTGAACTCAATGACCGAACAAACACTTTTCCATATGCAACCAACTCCATCCTCAGAAACACTCAGAGTTTGTGCCCATTCTCTTCTACCTCACATTCACTTATCCTTCTATGGACAACTGCAGGTGGATGCTCTCATACACATGCGTTTGTGCTCACCCAGAAAGATAACATTCCAGGAGAGTCACTGATGCCCCATGACAGATAGAAAACAGTTAGGTAGCTTTCATTGCAGCAAGAGAAATTGAAGCCATAGTAAGAATTTCTAAATTATAGAGCTCATCTAAATAAATAGTCAACAGATGAAAGTCATAATATCTGTACCTTGAAGATCTTGGATGAAGAGTCTACCTATCAAAGTTTTCCTGGATAAGTAGTTGTTATCATTAAAACTTGGAGACTAACACAGTTAATTCTCCCAGCAGGGGCTGGCAGACAAACCTCCAGCTCAGAAACTCTGCCCAACTCCAGGTCACCTTCATCAAGCCTACATAGTATTAAATTCATTACTCCTTGGTCATGTGATAGTGCTATGAGCCCAGCAATAACTGGCAGAGGTGGTGGTGTTGAGCAGGAAGAGTATTCATGATAGAGATCACCTAGGCAGTGTATTCTCTTTAGCCAGCCCCTAATTCAGAGTCCCCCTTGTCAGGGATTTCCACATGAAAACCAGATTCAAAGTGAAAAAAAAAACTATAAGAATAAATGTATTTCAAAATGCATAGGACCCTAAATATTTGTCATTTTTTTTATTGAATAGACTAACTAAATTAGTGATTTATTATGAGAAAAATCCATTTCACCCTCAGTAGTACTAGGACTATTGACGTTAATACTTCTCTTAGACTGATGAGGGAGGGTTACAATTCAAATCTGCCTTGTGGGACAACCAGACTTATCTATCCTCAGGAACTTACTGTTCATCCTTTGCTATTTTGAGAATATGGTTGGACCCACCAAAATCTTAAATCCACATTACAATAGAGCTGTATTGTATTATGTTTCATGGAGAAAAAAATTGCTGAATTTTTTAGCACTGTAACCATCCATTTTTCTTATTTAAGGAAAAATCCAGTTTGATTCATGCAGAGTAGTCAGGGTATATAAAACAAATAATAATTCACCAGCCCCAGAATTATTATGTTTTCATTTATGAAGATTTTGCTTGAGATTTTTATTCATATATTCCAGTGAAATAATGCAATTCTGTATAGTTCTTATTCTTGCATGGTTGTATTTTAATAATAATAAAGTAATACAATAAGCATATCCTGTCTTCTCTTGATGAAAATATCAAGATTTATTTGCTAAATAAATAAATATTCAGTAATGGACTTGTGGTTAGTAATGTTTAATAGAAAAGTTTTCTGGATCAGATATCAATTACTTTAACACTTAGGTGGATAGAGTCATATTTTGTCTTTCCATTGCAATTTAACACCCAAGAGTAAATATGTGTGTTCAGAGGAATAATATATTGTTTTAAAATAGACCTTTAAAAATTGCTTTTCACTGAAATTTATAACCTTGCTCTTATTCAGTCATCATTCACCCATAAGGATAATACATTCTTATGCTCTCTAAAACATGAAATTAAAATTTCTCATTTTATTCCTCTTCTTTAAAATATTACAGTTTTATCATGATCAAGAGTTTTCAAGATCAGACTATTTCCTCTTTGTAACTTGCTTTCTCAAATGGAAGATGCTATAGAATTAAAGAAACTACATCCCCAACATTATTATGAAAGTGTTACAGCCAGACTGGTTATAAAGACGATAAATCATCTCATGTTTGCACCACAGAATTCTTGTTAGAAACAGAGACTCACTTCTCAAAGTAAAGAAAGCCCTCATATACAAAGCTCAAGTCTCTATTCTTAAAATATTAAAATGTTGGTCTTCCCAATGGGAGGTGTGGTGTTCTGACACTGTTCCATCTGATGACAGTAAAGGATGCTCAGCGAGCAGTGCCATTTTCCTCTGCAGTAGACTGTTACAGCACTGTTTGCCTCTGGTCTCCATCATCTAGTCTCTCACCTTCCATGATAACATTCCTCCTGGACGTCCCTCTAACTATCATTCATCCTGCCACGTAAGTTTTCTTATGAGATCTGACTAAAGACAGACAGGGTTGCATTTTTATAAATGTCAGTCAATAATCCAAAAGTAAGTTGAAGTAATATAAATTTTTACTGCAGCCTCTCAAAAGAAATCAATGGGTTGGGGAAAGGGGCAATTGGAATGGGATCCAAGACAGGAAGCAGGTATTGTAGGTATTGTATCCATAACACTCAGCAAACACACAAACACACACACACACACACACACACA
>NW_017731670.1:1989402-1994833 GCF_001890085.2 Hipposideros armiger
CTCTTTCTCTTTCTCTTTCTCTTTCTCTTTCTCTTTTTTTTCTCTCTCTCTCTCTCTCTCTCTCTCTCTCTCTCTCTCTCTCTCTCTCTCTCTCTCTCTCTCTCTCTCTCTCTCTCTCTCTCTAACAGTATACCTTCTGGTTTTAATAGTTTCTTAGTTTTGCCCACCTCCATTTGGTGATCAGAAATCTTAGAGCTACTCTATGTTGTTCCATCTAACTTTTCCCTTTGGAGAAGTTTTTGGGGCTAGTGGTCAAAGATCGGACCAACCAAAATCTGAACTTGGCCCAGCTTCAAGGTCCAACCCATCACTCTCTTTTAATTTCATTTTAGCAGTAAAAGATAGCTATAATCAAGAGATTGCATATATTGCTTTTTTCTTAATAGATTTTTTTAGGCATCCAGTGAACCAATTTCCCAAAAGTTGGATTCATCTCTACCATTGGTAACTTTCACTTTTAAAAACTGATCACAGCACAGCTGCAGTTTTATACCATGGTGGTCACCCCAAAATCAAAAATCCTCACCCCGCCCCCGCCCCTCCCCCCTTTCATTCTATCCTTTCCCAAACCACATGCTTCCAGGAGCCAGGAATGGGGCTGAAAGTTCCAGGCTTCTAATAAAGCCTTGATCTTTCTTTTGACCAACCCCCATCCTGAAGAAAGCTATCTAGGGTCCTGTCAAGAGTCTCCTCATTAGAACAAGAGATATTTTTATCATTCTTTATCACTCAGGAAAATGCCATAGTTATAGGAGCTCTGTGCCAGGAACTGGGGACAAAGGCCAAACATCTTTCTATGATACGACACCATTTCTCACTTATGGTAAATTATATGTCTGTGTGTTTTTTACTCTTGGGTTCAAGCCATTTTTCACTGTGGTTTTTATCTGTGGGAAATCAACAACCTGGGTTGATTTTGCATTCTTCCAGAGAAGATTTTCTATCGCTTTCTCCAAATACCATAAAGTACTATCAATCAGAGAGCCTTTATTTTTAGAGTTGATATTTTTGGACCACCTAGGTAGTAAATTCAAATCTTATCCCACATGTCTAGGGCTAAAATTCCTAGAAGAAAGAAAAAAATCCTACTCCAGGCCCTAGATAAGTCAGACAAATTTCTTCTAACCTCCTCTGTCAATGGTTGGATTTTTTTTTTTATCTCTATCATTTACTGGTTCCCCAGTCTCACCTTTATTTCAGAATGTACTATGCTATACTGCTATTGACTATATACTGCATGCACCAAATGGTAAGCAACATGATGGCATTCTTTTTTTTTTAATAATTAAGATTTTTATTGGGGAATTGGGGGGGGGATGGGAACAGTGCTGGGGAATTGGGGGAAGGGGAACAGACAAGTTGCTGTCGTTTTGTTCTTCAGTCTAGTTGTGGAGGACGTTGCTTCACTNCAGGGGCTGCAGCCTACGCCATCGCCAGCAACTCTCAGCAGCCCAGCTCCAGGTTGAGCTGTTGTTCAGCATCTTAGCTGTAGAGGGCAGCGTCACTGGCCCTCATATGTGGGATCCAAACTGGAGCCCTCTGGCATCCCAAGCCAGCTCTTAACCATCACGCCACTCAGCTTGCCCAGAGCTCACACTCTTAAGCTAACTCTTAATTAACTGAGCCGTTCGGCCGGCCCAATTTTATCTACTTTTTTCTTTGGTTATCTGTGCTTTTGGTGTCATATTAATGAAATCATTGCCAATTCCAATGTTATGAGGCTTTTTCTCTGTGTTTTCTTCTAAAAATATAATAATTTTAGCTTACACTTAGGTTTTTGGTTCACTTTGACTTAATTTTTGTACATGGTGTAGGGTAAATATCCATCTCCATTTTTTATATGTGGATATCCGGTTTCCCAGAATCATTTGTTGTAAAGACTGTCCTTTCTCCACTAAATGGTCTTAACACCCTTGTCAAAAATCATTTGACCATGTAAGGGTTGATTTCTGGGCTTTTTATTCTATACCATTTGTCTATATGTCTCTCTATGCCTGTCTTTATACTAGTGCAATACTGTTTTGATTATTGTAGCTTTGTAGTAAGTTTTGAAATCAGGAACTGTGAGACTTCCAACATTTTTGTTTTTTAAGATTGTTTTGGCTCTTCAGGGTTCATTAAGATTCCATATGAATTTTAAGATGGATTTTTCTATTTCTGCAAAAAAACAAACAAAGAAACAAAAAAAACTCTGTTGGGATTTTGATAGGGATTGCATTGATTTCTTAATAACCATCTAAAAATGTCAGCCTTTTGACCAGAGTCCCTTGACCCTCTGCCATTTTCTCCTTTTTGTTTCATTCACTCTTATCAAGGTTTTCTTTACTCACTCCATTTCTTAATAACCACTGAAAATGTTTTACCCTTCTGGGATGAGTCCTTTGACTCCTCTCTCTTTCCATTCTCTTATTATTCTGATGTTGTTATTAGCATTTGTATGACCCATGATGGGAAGCTGAGACAACAAATTTGTAAGGCTTCGCCAACAGTTGTTCTATTTTACAGCAGTGAGATTGCATTTTGCAGCAGTAAGGTTACATAGAATGCTTCTTAACCCCACAGCATTTACCATGATCTAGGCAATGGACATATTTGGCAGGTGAATATTTCAATTATCATAAATCCAGTCTCACATTGCTTACATACAAAACATATCACTCATTCATATGGGAGTTAAAAGGTCCTTCTTCTCAGGGTAAACAGAACTTACAGTAGCCTTTTACCAGGCTGGCTGTTTCCTGGGTAAGAACTGGTTGTGTGTCTAGGTCATGTATCACCATCTGTGATTGTTTCATAGTGAACTATGAGTCCTGCATCAACCCAAACATGCCTTTCTACTTTTTAGCATTTAAAAACAACTGCCCCTGAATTAGTCACTCTCGTAATCCATTTTAGTAAAGGTTCTTCAGGAGGCTAATGAAATTGATCTGCAAAGTAAAACAAATTAAATTTAAAGATCTTATTGGTTTTATTCAGCAATGCAAGAATCAGGCAGTATCCCATCTAGCAAATAAAAAGGAGCAACGAAGAACAGTATGAAGTGAAAGGCTTTTATAGGTGGAAAGGAAGTGGGACAAGCAAATTATTAGCAAAGAGTAGATTTTTTTCAGACAAAGTCACCTGGCGGGGGAGCAGGTGAATGGAAGGGATATATCAGATGACTACCTCACAAATACTGACCAGGTAATTCCAGATTGACAGGTTAAAGTTGACATTCCTGGGAAAGGTTGAAATGGCAATTAGGTTAGGTATTAACTCTTGGTTTGGTGATGTGGGCTTAGCACAAGTGACTTTATTTGGGGCCTGTTCTTTCTTTCTCTCTTTCTCTTTCTCTTTCTCTTTCTCTTTCTCTTTCTCTTTCTCTTTCTCTTTCTCTTTCTCTTCCTCTTCCTCTTCCTCTTCCTCTTCCTCTTCCTCTTTCTCTTTCTCTTTCTCTTNACACACACACACACACACTTACATGACAGCTTCCCTCCAAGTCTACTTTGCCACTCCAAGCTCTCCAGACGCACTCCCCAAATTTATCCCCTTATAGACTGAATAGTCCCTTTCCAGTGTCAATCTTTGTAGTTTCACCCGTTTCTCGGGTTCTTATCCATCACCAGTTACCCCAGCCTTCATAAAAAAGCTCCATAACTATTTCAAAACCAACAGAGCGCATCTTAGCAGGTTAAGGGAGTAGTGAGGTAAATACATTAATACTTTGTTGGTTGGTTTGGTTTTTTTGAAACACTTATACTCTCTAATCTAGCCACTCTGTAATATTAAAGCTAATCATTGGGCACTGCCATCTAATAAATCATGCAGCTGAGCATAAAATCCGTAAAAATTAAACATCCAATCATATGAAAAAAAGTCTCTACTTTCCTAATTTTAAATTCCACATACTGATTTTGCACAGAATTAGAAATTTCTATTTTGTAGTGTTACCCATTTTTAAATTTAGTTTTACATAGTCGGCATTTGAATCCTATTTATTTCTGTTTTAATACTTGGCTCACAGTTAACTTACACCTTATAGGCAGTAGCAGTCCACAGGTAATACTGCATTTCACACCTAAAATAGAACCCCGTCTAAGCTATTTGTATTTTTCTTTTATTCTTAAAAACATTTTAATCATGAAATATTATGTATATATAAAAATTCATAAAGCAAATATACAGCCTAATTAGTTATTACAGAATAAACATCAAGTCAAAAAAGAAAACATTGCCAGTTCTCCAGGTCCTCAGCGGGCCCCTTCCAAATCCCAAACCACTTCCTACTCTCCACTAAGGTAACTATTGTCCTGATTCTTAGAATAATGACTTATTTACTTTATAGTGTTAGCACCTAACTACGTATTTCTAAACTCTGAGCTTTAATTTGCCTGCTTTGACACATTATAAATATGAAATCATAGAGTAGATATTCTTCTGTGTCTGGCTTTTTTTTGCTCAATATTTTGTTTATGAAATTCACCCATGTTGCAAAACACATTATTTGGTTCATTTTTATTGCTATGTAGTATTCCATTATATAAATAGCCCAGAACTTATATACATATTCTGCTGGTGATGAACATTTGAGTTTTTTTCCCTTTAGTGGCTATTACAAAAAAAAATACTATTATAAACATTCTTATGTATATTTTCTATTACAATATATCTGGGAGTAAAATTACTGAATCATACAGTATATATATTTTGCCTATACTTGTTATTTTGTTTTGTTTTTAATAGCCATTCTAATGGGTGAGATGTAATATCTCATTGTGGTTTTGATTTGCATTTCCTTAATGATTATTGATGTTGAGCATCTTTTTATGTGCTTATTGACTATTTGCATATCTTCTTTGTAGTCTATTCAAATCCTTTCCTTAGTTTTTAATGGGATTGTTTTGTTGTTGTCACTATTGTTATTGTTGAGTTGGATGAGTTCTTTATATATTCTGGACATTAACCTTTTATCAGATAATGATTTGCAAATATTTTCTCCCATTCCATAGGTTGCCTTCTCACTCTGTTGATAGTGTCCATTGATGTACAACTTTTACATTTTGAAGATGTCCATTTTATCTACTTTTTTTTTTTTAATTGGGGAATTGGGATAGGGGACCAGCCAAGTTGTTCTTTGATCTTAGTTGTGGAGGGTACCAGTCACCATCTGGCAGCTTGTGGTCTCTAAGCTCAAGGTGCTGTGTTCAATCTTAGTTGTGGGTGGGCATAGCCACCATCCCATGTGGGAGTTGAACCAGTTGAACCAGTTGAACCAGCAGCCTTGTTGTTAAGAGTGCACACTCTAGCCACTGAGCCATCTGGGCGGCAGCTCAGCTCAAGGTGCCCAGTTCAGTCTAACTTGCGGGCGGGTGTAGCCCACCATAGAACAGGCAGTCTTGTTGTTAGGAGCACATGCTCTCACCAGCTGAGCCATCCTGCCACCTGTTGGCAG
>NW_017731670.1:1998813-2054514 GCF_001890085.2 Hipposideros armiger
GGGCACTCTGGCATCCCAAGTCAGCTCTTAACCATCGCGCCACACAGCCGGCCCCATGATGGCATTCTTTATCCTACTATTTTGTCATAATGCCTGACACATTTATGTAAACTCTGGTAAGGAGGGTCTATAAATATTTGTCAGGTAAGTTAGATAATTAATTCTTCTTTTAAGTCATATATCTTATCAAAATTATTTCTAATATTTTATCATTTTTGTTACTATTGTGAATTAAACCAATATTTTCATTATACTGTATATTTTATTATACCTACATATTTTAACTGGCTTTTTAAATCTTATATCTGTTTACTTTGAGTTTTGAATATTTCCTTTTGATACCTTCTGAACACGTCTGTACTAATTGATTTTCAGTTTTCCCTCTTGGGTTTTCTATATAAATAATCTTCTATTCTTATGTAATGATAATTTGGTCTCTCACTTCCAATATTTATCTCTCATTGTTATTTCAGGTCTTATTACTTTGGCCCGAAATTCCAAAGTTGTAGAGGACAATAATAGTCTTAATAATAGTGGTCAAAGGCAATCATTTTGCTTCTTTTTTTTTTTTTTTTGTTCTGTTTTGTTTTGTTTTTAGCTGAGCCATCCCGCCACCTGTTGGCAGCTCACGGCTGCTCAGCTCGGGCTGACTGGAACCGCTGTTGCTCAGAGCTCAAACTCTTGAGCGAGCTCTTAACCAACTGAGCCACTCAGCCGGCCCAATCATTTTGCTTCTTAGTTTAATAGGAATAAAACAGATTAAAAGTAGTTTTATCACAACCAAACTGACTACTACTAGTGAATAGTGAATACTGAAGAGTAATATCTAATACCTAATAATCAAGAAAATCTCTTCTTTTAGACTTTCATGTGTAAGAAATATCAAATCCTAAATCAAAGCCTTGCTGACTTTCAAATTGTATATGTCCACTATAGAAAATTACTGAGTTATTACCATAAGATCATTTGCTCGTGAATCATGATAAGTCATGAGTAATAATAGTTTTTGTACACGATAATCATGGTATTTCTTTTTTTTTCAATTGTCTTCAACAATTGTACTTATTAAATGAAAATTTGTAGCACGTCAATTTCAACAGAAAGCAACAAACGAAAATCTCTGGTCTTAGCAAAGGAAATTGCTGTGCTTCTCTAGGATGGCATTACTATTATTATTTTAATCTTAGGAACATTGTGAATGAGATAGCTGATCCTCTTTACTTCTAACAAGTATATATGAGCCCTATAAAATATGTTTTGTATATTCATCTCAATTAAGGCTTCATCGCCTGTCTCTTACATTTCTTTTTGATCTGTTTTACCCAAACATTCTTTTACACTTTTTCTTCTGTTATAAATATTTATGTAAGGCAAGTCATTACACTTCTAGAGTGGGATATAAACAAACAAATAAGTAGATTACCAGTTCAGATAGTCAGGATTATTAAGACTTTCAGGTTATATAAGATTTTTGTTATGCATTCTTAGTTAACTACCCAAGAGCTAATTTCTATGAGACGTAGAGTCTAGCCAAAAGTGGAAAAATAATAATTATGATAAAGATCAAGAAAAATTATTCTAAACATTTGTTATTTTTATTATCTCATATTTGACTCTAGTTATCAGTAATTATACAATAATTGTATCACACTAATGGCATCACCAAGATGAATTCAATCTTTGAATTAGCTGTAAAAATTAATAATTCCTAATCCTCAGACTGTTATGTTTCTTAAATGAGGAAAATATTTTTCCCAGATAGTCATGTTGAAAGGTTTATGACTATCTTATATCTCAGCTATAATATTCTAAGGATTCTACAGTGTTTGCAGATATACTGAATTACTAGCTAAATCTCTATATCAGAAATCTTGTATTTCAGGTGGTAGAAATCACAGGTCAACCTAACTCTACTATATTTAAGTGTTAAAGGAGGAGCAGGAGGCATGAAATACACTGATTTCTATGACTGAAAGATCCACAGACAGGACTAACTTTAAATACGCTTGACCCAACATCTCACACACTTCTCAGTTTTCTGCAGTCAGCTTTATTCTCAAGTTTACCTGGTGTTCTACTACCTACATGTACCATGCCCTCAAGGGCTAGCTCTTGAGTAATAGCAAAAGGCTCAAATGTCATTACAGATCTTAAATCACGCTGTCCTGAGAGACAGTGAGTGCCTCTTCCACACAATTACTGGGACTCACATGTTTAACTTGGCCCAAATTGCATTGTATGCTTACGATGAACCAAAACTGAGGTCGAGGTAATATCATGGGTTGATTGGCCTAAGTTCTCATTTTTAGAACAGGTATGGATTGAGAGAATTTTCCAAGGGGAAAAAGAAAAATGGGGGAGAAGGAACACATGCTAGATAGCCAACCAACCAATGTCCATTCCAACCCTTATATAATGCATCAATACAACCATTCATGGGAATTATAGTAATATTGTATTATTTCACTGATTGTAAGTCTAATAAATATTAAAGGAAATAGCAGTATCTTCCATGTTTGTATGATCTCAAATTTACTTTGGTGGAGATGGCATTAAGGAAATACCTGAGAATAAATATAATACAGCAGATTAAACATTAAACTTTGGAATCAATAAGAATTTAAAGTGAAATGAACATGCACTATGCATAAAAGTCCTGCAAGAATTATCTGTTTTTCAAAGTTTGTATATGTGTTATGAGAGAAAATACACAGATTGGTTTGGTGAACCAGCAGCCTTAAGTGAAAATTAGGACTCTTAGGAGTGAAAACCAATTTTTTCCTCTTGCATCTATAACTCTGAAATTATAATGAAGGTCAAAGGGAAAATATAACTTATTATACAAAGATTCATTATACATATAGCTTTCTCACACATCAAGTGCAAAAATCAAAATACGTTATCTATGTTTTTAAAAGTAGAAACTGTTTTATTATTTATGGGGAGCAATAATGGTAACTTAGCTGCAAAGTTGCTGCCTTTTGCTATTTTCTTGCTGACATGAATTTGTGGATAACTTCCAAGATAGAAGTATTGGCATTAAAAGGAACACAAGATAACACTCAGAAAATAACTGGGGAAGAAGTAATGACAAAGTGTTGGCATTATGAAGGCACTGTAAAAACTAAACTCTGAAACTGATCAGTAAAAAGAAGTCATATAAAACTGACATGGTCCCGTCTCACACTGAGCAATTGGGACCTTTAGAAATGAGATTTGCTCTAACCCAAAATGTCAGACCATTTTGTTATGGACAAAGGGCAGAGAAATGACATAGACACCAAAAAATGAAAAGAAAGGGAAACTGAAAGAAAGGTGATGATAGAACGTTATCAAATTTGCATATTTCTAAAAGAGTTCTAAAATCTCTATGACTTTTTCCTTTTAAAAAATTGCTTTGAAAAGTTCATTGACAATCTGCTGGATGTGGTTATGATGAGGTGTCCAACTGAAAGGACTGATGATGATGGCATCTCTGTTTTGTACTTTACTTCTCAGGAGCGCAAATTTTATTTTACGGGTATTTAACTTCATAACAAATAAAGCTATCCCTCATATATATAGATGAGTCTGCTGATCTACAATCAATATTTCATATTTTTGCAGATGCTTTTCTGGTGCTGCCAACAGTTTCACTAAGCCAGGCTCTCTGTTAATCCAATTTTCTTTTGTGACTAAGTCCATATTTCCCAGAGAACATGCAGCAGCAAGGATACAACCTGAATATGAAACTAATGTTTCCATCCAGGCAGAGTCTCTCTGTTCATTTGAGCATCTACTCCACTGAGTCGTCCTTTACAGATTATTTTACCTTACTCACCCCTCATAAGTTGAACAGAAAGCATTTAAGGTTTAAGCAAAATGAAGAACAAAGACTGTGTGCTACTCTTTTCTAAATTTAGTGACAGAAATAAATCATATCTCAAAGCTCTGAACATGTCATTAGTTTTGATTCTTAGAAGTTCTATTTTAATTTGGACCATTCAAAATTTAGGATTTGGAAAAGTTTGTTCTTAGATTCAATTCAAGTATTGATTGAGCATCAGCCTGGGGCACGAATATAACTTGAAGATGTGATCTTCAAGAAGATTAAACTTATTGGGAAGATGAGATATAACCCCATGAAACATTAGGAAATTCACTCTGGAGTGAGTGGTACAGAGTTTGAAGGGGGTAATGAAATATTCAGGAAACCCTTCATGGGTAAGGTGGGACTTAAGTTAGGCACAGCTGGGATAATAGTGATCAATTGAATAAAGGAAAAATGGGGAGAATATGTAGGTGATTCTGGGTGGAAAAACTCAAAGAAAAGTTAAAAAGCAGAATAAGCACATGCTGGTACAATTTAGTGGAATTGGCAGAGCTGATGACAAGGTTGATACTGGAAACAACATTGGAATTAGGTATAAACTGTAAAGCAGTTGCACATAGCTGAGAGCCTTGAATACCAGGAAAGAAGTCACTGACGTTCCCAAGGGCAGATGTGACAATGACAAAGACAACCTTACAGAAATACTCATTAGGTGGTGGTTCAGAGATATATTCACATGAAATGATACAGGTGGCGTTGAGGCTGGTCAGAAAACTTTTTCTGTAATCCAAAATGTTATGTGTGATCAGAAGTTTGACTAGGGTGGTAGCACTGATTATGTAAAGAAAGGGGTTAATATGAGATGTATTACAATGGACAGGTTTAATTAGTTTTTGAGACTCACTAAATGTTAAGAAATAAGAGGGGGAAAAAAATCAACAGTGGCTTCTAAATTTTAAGCCAGAATAATTGGGTGAATAATAGCTACCTTATAACATATTGGTGAAACACAGGGGAAGGAGGGGAGTTGTGACAATTATAAAAATCACTTTTGAGGAATGTACTGGCTGTATTTGAGGTAACTTTTGCAAGTAGTCATGTCCCCAGTTGGCATTTGGAAATACTGTGATGGAATTTGGTGATAATATTCAGATGAGACCATAGCTTTGATGCCCATTTTTTTTGTTAGAAGTAGTAGCTAAAGCCACAGAATAAAGATATGCCCCCAAGAGTATAGTTGTATGTGTGAAGAACATACCAGTAAGCCAGAGACAGCTTGAGGGAGCACTGAATGAGAAGGCAGGAAGAAAAGGGAGAAAGAGGAGTCAGTATGTACATTTGTGTGTAGGAAAGAGAGGGAGATAAAGACAGACAGAGAGACAGAGAGAGACAGGAAGCAGAGAGAGAAAGAGAGACAGAGAGAAAGAAAAAGACTGTCACTGAACTTTAAGGAGGTGACTTTAAGGAGAAAGCAACAGTACAGAAGGTCAAAGACCATGAATAACTTGGGGACTTGAAAATTGGTCAGCTCCAGCCCTCTGTGGTACAACAAAAGGTTCTTGATAAAGAGCAAACTTTATCCTCTTTTTGCTGAAAGTTAGACATCTTTCATTTGGGAGGGGAGAAATGAAATATTATGTTTCTGTAAGAAATTTAATCTGCACAATCTATCTTTGATATTCTTTTTTAAAGCATCCACTTCCCTCATGGTAAAAATTTGGAATTGCATCATAGCTGCAAACTGATTTTTTTAATAATAATTTGGTCATAGTCATCTAAATTTCATCTCCTAGTGTGATAAATTAAAAAGAAGTTGCATTAAAAGATTTATTTGTCCCAAGTTTTCTTCTGACATGACAGGAGCAAAGAAGACATTTTTAATCAATTCAACTTTTCTACCAAAGGACAATATAATCTGGTTAACTTTCCTATCCATCAGAGGCACAGGGCTTTTCGGACGTAGGTAGAGGTTTATGAGCATAAAATTGAGAACAATTAGCACTCAAATTAATGTTACATGAGATTCGACATCTGGTAAGTGTTTCGTCATTTTGGGTCATAGACCACCTGCTCGGCTAAATGTTCACACAACTGCAATTTGCTCTGCATACAAATGGAATATGAATGATACCTTAAAACTTTTTTCTCTCAATTTCACAGAATGTATGTAGGAAACTCTCACATTTGAAACTTTGACTAGAAATTAATGAATTAATTAATATTGAACACCCATAGGATGAAACGTATAGGATCAAATGGAACAGAAAATACTTCCATTTTTGCAAGCCATTTTATAATAAATTAGCCATAGTGCTAACATTAGTTTCACTCATCAATTTAATCACTGCCACTCTTAGTATTGGTCTCCTCTTTATACATCCAACATTTAAGAGCAAGAAGATGTCAACCTCTCAAAGTCTTTGTTATTTATAAAATAGAGCCCTCAAACATCTGGCTGTTTCTGGCAATAGAGCTGCACCAGCAAATGCCCAATCTCAAGATGCCTCCAGCAATCCACTACAAACACTAGACCATGCACAATACACCCTATCTATTTTGAACTTCAGGACTCCAGCCAAGCCTCCAAGAAAAATTCAATGTAGGCCTAAAAGTCTTGGAGGTGTCCTCTCCAAGCTGGAATCTTCTCTGGTGCTGACAGGAGACTTTAGGGCATCTGAGATCCACAATTCTATGTCAATAAGTTAGATATACTTGGTGGGGCGGGGGAGGGTTAGAACAGCTATAAAACCTATCCACACCCATTCAGGGGCCCTCTGGTCATGCAGAGTTACCCAGAAAGCCAAGGACCTCCCCAAAGGACAACCCCAGACATCATCGCCACCATGGACAGGAGGTCCTGGGACCTTCTAGGCCAGGAGTCGCAAACATGTGACTCTGAAATAAAATTGAAAATGAAAATAAAACTATCATAGTTTCATTTATAAAACTTTTAACGGTTTTTATTCACATAATGGTGATTATGTAAAAATATATTTATGGCTCTCGAAAATTTTTAAATTGTTGTAAGGGACAGGATTGGCTCTTCTAGGGGTCAGCAAACTTTTCAGGCTGAACGTACCCAAAGAGCCGCATGTGGCTCGCGAGCCGCAGTTTGCCGACCCCTGTTCTAGGCTAAGGAGCAAAACCAGATGAAAGAGCTGACCATAGCCAGGGAACAGCTCTAATTTTATCAGCTTTAAATTGTGCTTCTCAGTAAATTTTAATTTGAACAAAGGATTCTACAGCTAAAGAAGGGTGGGCGGGGAGGGTCAATAAAAACACTCATGGTTTACTCTGTCAATTTTTTTAAAATAACTATTACAGATAAACGGTGAAGGCTATATCACTTGAGTTCTGATTCAACATTAAAAATGGATCTTCAACTAAATCATAATTCAAGGATCTTTAGAATATCATCTTTTTCCCTTTCTGGCAGTGCTAAGTAGGGAGAGCTCGTTAAACTCTCTGTTCGTCATCCTTCATTTGAGAAGTCTTTTACAATAAACCAAAGCCTTATTCTTCAGAATGGAAATAAAGGAAATGGACCTGTATTCCGAGAGCCCATGGCTGACATTTGTCCCTGTCCCAAAGGTAACCCAGGCTAGCGAGCTGAAAGCAGGGCGCAGTGGGCAGGCGTGTGGTCTCCAGAGTCACTGCCCAGGTGTGAATCCTGCTTTGTCCACCTGCAGGCTGTGTTCTCAGGCAGGTCATTTCCCATCTGGGGACCTCAACTTCATATTTGTACAATGGGGATAACGTCACCAATTTTGTAAAGTTTTCATGAAGCTTTAAAAAGACAGTGCACACAAAATACTTAGAACAAGGTAGGTAGAAAATAAGTACTCAGTAAACATCACCTCTTCCGGTCATTAAGAACTGAATTTTTTTAAGAACTGTTTTCATGACACTTGAGTCACTTCCTAGTCTGATTACAAAAGCCAGTACATTTATCATTTCAAATTTCCTTTGCAACTAGGCAGGATAGTAAACTAAACTAATTCGCCTTACATTTTAATTCTCACTTGATATTTTTTTTCGTTCCTTTCATATAACTTTATTTCCTTAAATCTTAAACTACAAACAGAAAAATCAGATTCTCTTGAAAAGAGTCACAGAGAAAAATATTAAGGCTGCAAACTGATCCTGAATTTTCTATTATTTTGAATATGGGGAAATGCTATTTAGCCATATTTTATTACTATGCTGTGTGTATATTTATATTTTAAGAAACATATAAATAATGAAATATGATTTTGATATATCAGCTGTCTGACCTTTAATGCACATATTTTTACTTCATATCTTTAATGCTTGTACTTATCATTTTTTTCCAAGTACAATTCCTGAAATCTGAAAAAAAAAAATACCCGGAAAACAATAATATGATAACAAAGTCTTTAGTTCTGTTTCTGTTGTATTTCAGATCTTCAAGGACTCCACGTGTTGCCTCAGACGGCTAACTGGTTATCTTTTCCTCCCCAACAATATCTCTTGACTCTTGGGTTCAAAAACAAAGAAGATGGGAAATTTTTGGAAAAAGTATCAACTAGGAAACTGCCAACATTTACAGGTAAATCACCTGGAGTTCTTATCTTTCAATACTTTTATAAGGCAGGAGTTGTCCATTATTCATCAAGTCTTATTCATCATAATGCCTAGTATATAGTAGGGCCTGGGCCCTCCAAAATGTTTGTTGGGTTATAATTAACTCCTTCCAATCTTCTCTGTGGGTTAGTTAACAATACCTAGAATTCTGGTTCCAGGAAAGCTTCCCACAAAACCAAACACAATCCTAGAGTGTCTACCTTCCTCACTCCAGCTGTCCCACCCCAAGCACACAATCACCAATGTCTATTCATAGGTCCCTTAAAGAATGCAAGCTTTTAGCATCATTAATTAGCAAATGTAGAAGATAATTATGCCATAAAACTATTTTATGAAATGAAAAATATAGCCAGTGACAACCTTAAATCACTTAGATTATCTGCTATTGCATTACTATCTGTTCCACTCTTTTCTTATATAATTAACCAAGAGCTTAGATCTCCTAAAGACTATTTTAATTAAATGGTGTTTAATAATTCTAGTTGAAACTTTCAAGAAAATATTCACAGGGAGTTGAAGTCTCAAACTTCTGGGCTGAATTCATGACCAGGTTGAATTTATTCCTTCAGCTCTACCCACATAATTAAGGATTTGTGTTTTGTTTGGCACTGTATCCTCTGAGGCTTATCTCAACTTTGAGCTACATTCAAAGTCAATGGGATCTGCACACTTGAATAATGCCTGGGAGGAACAAGACAAGAATCAGACACATTTATGACAACATTTTTTCACAACTCAGGAAAAACATACTCTGCAGAGAGAGGTGAATTGTTATAGGCTGTCTCTTAGATGTCTCAATCACAAAACACAACAAAATGAATAAATGATAGTCTCTAAAGGACAATGTCTCCTCTGCCTTTCTCCTCATCAGTCTTTCATTGTTATTCACGTGGTCTAGGAATGGGACTGGTTTCTATACTAAAGATTTTATGTCTATTAACATTGAGATATCTGTGTATAGCTTGCCAAAGAAAGCATTTTGAAATGGAAGTCTGGAAAAAGTAGTATAAAAGTTTATTGTTACAATTTTTAGAACATAAAACTCCCTTCTGTCTGCTGACCAGAGAAGACACAGTGAGACAAATGGAGACAATGGGGAAGAGAATCTTGCCAATATTGGATGTTATTAGAAGCACCCAGTTGAATGTAGGTATATGAGTTTTTTGTTAATATTTGTCTAATGTACAAATATTAGACAATTCTAGATGGATGCCAAGTTTATGGTGCAAATATTTCAAGTACTGGAGGATTTTAGAAAGCTTCACGGTAAACCTCATTTGCAAAAACTAACCCACATTTAGCTAATGATTTTATTTTAAAACATATTACAATGCTATGCTTTGCCATTTCCTGCGTTTATAAGGCTCGTGTCTCTTCAAAGAGCCTTTTCTTTGTGTCTTCCTGATATCTACTTCAAGGTTGCAGTGAATTTCTCACCTCAAATCAATAACAAATTTCTAGCAAATACAATGTTTTCCCTACTTCATGTATTCGGCCACTGTTTAAAACCATCCCATTACCTACATGAGAATTCAGAGCTTTTCAAGCTCGTGCCGCTACACCACACCAATAAACTCAATGCTACTCTGAACATTGGCATTTGCTCTTTGTATACCTCTAATGTAACTTATCTAATCTCTTTTTCTGATCCAGGAAAAATATGCCTTTTGACTTTTCAGTCTTAAAAAGCCCAAAAGAAGACCTGAATTGTGCTATTTTACAAAATGTAAGCCATTGTATTCAAAGTACATAAAGGAAACTTCTCATTCACAAGCTATAAAGGCTGCAGATTCCTCTTTTTTAATACACTAGCTCCCCTTATCCTAGTTTCTCTTTCTGTGGTTTCAGTTACCTGAGGTCAACCATGATCCAAAAATACCAAATTGACATTCCAGAAATAAACAATGGTTAAGTTTTAAATAGCACAGCATTCTGAGTAACTCAGTCTCTCTCATCACATAGGCATTGTATCATCTCACATCTTTACAAGAAGGGTTAGTAAAGTACTATAGGATATTTGGAGAGAGAAAGACCACATTCACATGATTTTTATTACAGTATATTGTTATAATTGTTCTATTTTATTGTTAGTTATTATTGATCATCTCTTACTGTGCCTAATTTATAAATTAAACTTTATCATAGGTCTGTAGGTATAGGGAAAAAAGTATATATAGGGTTTGGTTCTATATGTGTGGTTTCAGGCATCCACTGGGGTCTTGGGACATATCTCCTGAGAATAAGGGATGGCTATTATATTTTTTGAAAGGCCTATAAACAGGAAATTTTAAAGAATTTTCTTTTTGTGGATTTTGTATTACATCATTGATTTGCTGTTCTTACCTTACAAGTGGAACCAAGGGGGTCATCACAAATAGCGACTTAACATCTGTTCAGCAGTTTGTCTGCTCAATAACATTATTCAGGATTTTAGAAAAGCTGTAAAACCCTTCATCTGTTTGCATGATTTGCAAGTCTATGCATTACAAATACAAAAGCACATTTTTTTCTGATTTGCCTACCCTGTATCTCTCCCCTCCCCACAACTGTGTTACACCCAATTATCTCTTCCGTATTTCTATTAATAAGAAATCCATCTCTGTCTTAATCATCTCAGGCTGTCATGACAAAATACCACAGACTGGGTGGCTTAAACTACAGAAATTTTTTTCTTACAGTTCTAGAGGCTAGAGGTCCACCATCAGGGTGCCAGCATCGTCAGGTTCTGACGAAGGCCCTTTTCCTGGTTTGCAATTGGCCACCTTCTTGCTGTGTCCTCACGTGGCAGAGAGCAAGCCCCGTGATGTCTTTTCTTATAAGGGCGCTAATCCCACATAAGGGCCCCACCCACATGACCTATCTAATTACCTCCAAAAGGCCCCATCTTCAAATATCACAGTTGGGGTTAGGGCTTCAGCATATGAATTTGGGGTAGACATAAACATTCAGTTCATCTCTGGCTCTACTACAAAGTTTGGGGACTGTTCTTCAATTCACCCTGTATTGCAAACTCCCCCAGACAGACAGACAGACACACACACACACACACACACACACACATATACACACATACACACACAAACACACACACACACACACACACACACACACNACACACACACACACACACACACACACACACAATTTACCCACCTCCCCACCCTAATTACAGACCCACACACATCATCGTCATCATCAGGCCCTTGGAAGCAGTGAAAGCCTTGCTAACAAGACCATCGTCATGTAGCTTTATTTCACCCCGTCTGCACATGCTTAGCCTAGAGGAACCAGTGTGTTGGATGTTGTGAAGTTGATCTGGCCTGGCTTTTGGGGACGATACTTGCCCTACCTTGTCACTTGTCAAGGAAATGACCGCATCATCTGTTGCCAGCTCAGTTCTCACAATGTGTTGTGAATGCAGGTTGTGTGCCTATCTAAGTATTATGTACTTTTAAAGTGTTCTTACCTCATTTTCTTCTCACCTTTCAAAGGACATTCTGACCACTTGAAATTCGTATATGCATGTATCTTTATGTGTCTATAAAGGAGATTTTAAAACCTTATAGTAATTCAGATTCTTAGCATCTAATTAATAACTCAATCTTCTTTAGAATGAGTCGGTACAACTTTGCTAATTGCAAGGAATTTCAACTTTCCTATGTTTGCTTCTATGGAAAAATAACAGTTTTTGAAAGACTGTCTCAAGGAGTTTTAATGGAATTGAAGTGAGTGATCCTAAAAGTACACAGGGACCCACAGTAGACCCAAATATCGGCCTCTAAGATTTTTATTATATGCCCAACCATAGCCTCATAAAGCAGGACTGAATAAAATTGTCTGCAAAGGTAACCTAGCTTAATGAAGCAAGTAATGAGTTGCTGAGTAGAAATTATTCCTACGTGGTACCATTAACTATGACCCAAGCATCGCTCAGTGGTGTTTTTAAGATCCCTTGAGGTCTGTTTTTTCTTGTCAGATATCAAATGTCATCCACTTGAAAGCTTAGGCATTGCATTGTCCCTATCAGCTGTTACCCTATTTTGTGACACCTGTAGATGAAGACTTCGGTCAGAGTGTGTACTCTGGCTACCCCTAGGGCAGGTCACTTAGCCTCTGAGCTGTTCTTCTCATTTAGAAAATAGGCTGACATCTGCCAGGCCCACTTTGCAGAGTTGTTGTGAGACCAAAGGTACATAATTCATGTTGAAATGCTTTGTAAAGTATTACAAACTGTAGAAGTTTTAATTATTTGTATTGGTTTTAGTTTGCTTTGATGAAAGGACTGTTTTATAGACCTTTTTCTTTATACAAATTGTGTACTTTGAAATTACCTATTCTTTTAAAATGAAGATTGTGCGAGTATCCTGCAGATTTCTAATTTTTTTTCTTAGATCACTGATGTGTTCAGTGTCACAAAAGTTAGGTGCCTTTGTGCTTTGCATCACAAAAGCAGAATTGAAGGTGTCATCTCCAGCCATAGAGTAGATTTACTGCACACAGTAGGACTTTCCAGGGAACATGAATGTTCACGTCTTGCCATAAGGTGTGGTAGACACAGTTGGGCGTTCTGGTATGAGAGAGGTTTCTATGTGTTAAGCAGTGATTCTCCTTACACTCTGACACCAGTTTTCTTTTTATCTTTACAGATTCCTTTGTTAGGCACATCAGACATGGCCAAACAAGAATGATTCTGGCATTTTAAGAATTATAATCTAAAATACCCTACCACTTCCTTATCTGGTGGCTTTCAATCCCACTGAACCTCAACCCTATTCAACCAGTAACTCTGCTTAAATGGTATTTTTCCTTCTCCGGATCTTTGTCCTAATTATTTCACATGCTACTGGATACCCCTGTGCTTTTCCATTCATTAACTTTATTGGCTGCTGTCAGTTTCAAACCTTATGTACTGTGCTTCCTAGGCTAAATGTTAAAGAGTTAAAATAATAAAATCTTTTGCCATGCATGAAGCCTCCTTCACAGGCTGGCTTGCCAAAAAATGACCTAACTAACCATAATTTTAATACCTCATTAATTTTGCTTTTAATTTCCTCCGAGCAAAGCATAAAAAAATGTTTACACATGCACATTTGAAACAAACGATAATATGTGTCTCCTACCCCTTTCTTTTTGCAGTTAATGTTTCTATATGTTATATTAAATGGAAATATATTCCAAACACTTGGGCTGTGCTTTTCCATGCTATTATACAGTGCCACTTATTTGACAAACATTTATCCATACCTGCTATTAAACCTAGGCAATTCTGACTGAAGCCTTCATTTGAACTTGCTATTTACCTAACCTTCATTGTACCTATGTGAGGTTTTAGCTTCAATCATCACCACTTTATTACACTCTCTCCAGCAGCTCAGGAGCCCTTTGATCATTCCTGAAGTCACATTGGCAAGGCTACTTCCCTTTAGATTTAGCCCTTGCTAGCATTAGATGATTAAGGCAATTCCAATATTTTTTATTATTTCCTTTATTTTCAGAAAGCAACAGCATTAAAACATTCCTGCTGGCATTTGATATTAATTTTTATTTCTTTTTCACTTTGTCTCTCCAAGCCCCTTGCCTTGTATATGTAAAATATTCATCTGTCATTTCCTGATACACAGTACTGCACTGGGCTGGTGGCTGGGGGAGGATGGGTGACTATTAGCAGTCAAGTATATTCTTTTTTCTAGTGTTTGATTTGTGTCGAGCATTTCCTGTTTTGTTATGCCTCCAACAATCAAGCTAACAAAGCACCATTGCCTTCCACTAGTTTTATTTTCCTAATGTTTTGGAAAATTACACTGATACATTATGTTCCCGAGCAGGCCTCAGTTGTTTCTGCTCTTTGGAGTTGAGTCACTATACCACTTCCGTACAACCAGCCCCATTGTTTATTTTTTTTAAAAGACAAAGAAAGCAATTTTTTTTCTTCAGAAAGGAAACTGTTTCTCCTGCAACTTGCTTTCCTCTATTTGACAGAATCCCATTGTTAGCTACACGTTTCAACTAAATGGGTAGGCTATTTTGTCAATTTAGAAAAGGGACTCCAAATCCACAGTTTGCAATCATCGCTCCTATAGGTTTATAGATTTTCAGACAAATGATTAATCTGAGAGAACAAATTAGCAGGGATAGAAGGACATTACTCGAATGGCATAGATAGGTGTAGAGGCAAACACAATGCCGCAGTGCTCAACCTTCCTCTATTACCCAGATTCTAGAAAAGTACCAACCTCTAGAGGTTGGTGTCAATCAAAACATGAGTGTGACATTTCAGAAAGAACTGCTTTCCAAATTCAAGCTGAAATTCAGATGCTCTTTAGTAACGCTAGTTTCTAATGATTTTTCTCTTAAGAAAAGGTTCTATTTTAAGAAACAAAAAGTATGTCTCCCTTCTGTAATTTCAGTGGGGGCAGGGAATCTGTTTTATAAGTATGCACAGATGAAAATGGTCCTTGCTCAGCTACTAAGCTTTAAGGTGATAGTTTGTTCTTCAACTTGTTTGAGATATTTGAATATGTGTGTGTGTGTGTGTGTGTGTGTGTGTGTGTGTGTATGGGGGAACCTAGCTAAAATCCATATTTCTAGAAACAAATATAAAGATATTGTCTAACATATCTTTATGACAGTTTCGTGGTTACCAGAGGGTAAAGGGCAGGGGGTGGTAGAAGAGGAAAAAGGGGGTCAAATATATGGTGGTGGAAGGAGATCTGACTCTGAGTGATGAACGTATAGTGCAATATATAGATGATGGTTTATATAAAATGTACACTTGAAACTTATATAATTTTACTAACCAATGTCACCCCAATAAATGTAATTGAGAGAAAGACAGACAGACAGAAAGAAAGAAAGACAGACAGACAGAAAGAAAGAAAGAAAGAAAGACAGAAAGAAAGAAAGACAGACAGACAGAAAGAAAGACAGACAGACAGAAAGAAAGAAAGAAAGAAAGAAAGAAAGAAAGAAAGAAAGAAAGAAAGAAAGAAAAGAAAAGAGAGAAAAAGAAAGAAAGATTATGATTCACTGAGTCAGGCCCAGAACCTGGTTAACACAAAAGCCGCTTGCTTCCAGTGCAGCGGTCCAGGAGGAACCATGCTCTAAAGGGATCCTGGGCAGCCAGACTCCATCTTCTGAGCACCAGGATGTGGAATGAAATTGCCAAACTAAATTCTCATATGACTTCCAACTTCTCATCACCCTCCAAACAGTAGAAAGTCAGGCTTTTAACTGTGAGAGAGCCCCTTTTGTCAGAAATACTTTTTTCTAAATACAAATGGGAGAATTTTATTATAAGCTTTGCTTCTCCTATCAAACATTACAATTCGTTTTAAACTTTTTAGGGAAGGTAATATTTCCTCTTTCATGGCTGGCAGTAGCAAACACATAAGTGGGCCACCTTATTAGAAGTGGGCCCCATTTTAAGAAAGCCCATAATACCAATAGATTCATGGGGGTTGGTGGTCGTCCTTAAAAATATAGACAATAGTTTATTTCAAGATAGATCATGTCAGTTGCTGGGATGGTCCTAGGAGTCAGAATAAAGTGCTATAATCCCACAAGGAGAGGAGCCAGAATCCAAGGTCATCCAATGAGAACTAAAGACAAAAGCAGAGCTAAGGTTCGATGTAAGCCATGGGGGTACACAGAATTCAATGTGCATAACATTTTCCAGGGTTCAACTTACATTTAAAAATATTCTTTTACATAGGCAAGATAGTGGGTAACTCTTGGATCTTATGATGCCTTGGTGACATCGATAGAGTCCCCCCACTCTAAACAGACATAATTCTGCAGGATCGCCACAGGGAGAGTGGGGCACAGGTTCAGTCCCAGTCCCCTTTTTCTTCTCAGTCCAGCTTCTTTACACAGGGTCACCTGATAAACCTTGTCAATAGTCCTGCCAAGTGTTCCTTCTTATACACATTTATCTATTTGAAGGAAGGGTACAGATAATCCTCTAAAATGACAGAAGGAAACATTTGTTTGTACTAGATACCATTGCTTCAAAGGATGTAAATATAACAAACCCTGGCTTTAATCTCCAGAGAAAGGTCTATTTCTGTGGCATTGTTCTAAAACGTGTCCTTTTCCTGGGATGCTAGGGGAGTTGCCATGCGTGTTCGGGAGTGATGGAGAAGTTGCAATACGCCAGCCTCCTCAGCCAGCTGCAGAGAGTGAAGGAGCAGTCCCAGGTGATCCATCAAGTAATGGCAGAGCTAGCAACCATTCCCTATCTACAGGACATCAGTCAACAGGAGGCGGAATTGGTAAGCATTTGTTTGTCTTTGTTTAAGGCTTTCACAGGCCCTGAGCCAACAGAAAACTGATGTGATCTGAAAGAAATGTGTCATAATAAATGTAATCTGAGGGCAAACTCCCCAATCCTCATGAAGTGTTCTAATGAAGAAATTGGAAAATGCAGAAAAGTGAGTGTCTTTTTTTTATTTGCTCTCATTGACTAGCTTCCATTTTTTATATCAAGAACTGTGTGATGTATTAAAACGTGGGAAAGAGCTGATTATTCATATTGTGTGGCAGGCTTTTTGTTTTAAGTAAACTTAAGTTTCAATAAACTGTTTCTTAAACTCCAAGGTATGTTCACATATGATTCTTTTCTATGGAAAACTGAGAGGCACAAAAGTAATTGCTGTATAGAAAACCAAGCCTACAAAATCCTCTTTAGCGTTTTCTTATTCACTTCCAGTGTCACATATATATTGGCAGCGCTGACACACACATACACTAGCACGTTTAGATAAAACAGTTATTTTATTTGAGGAGAAAATGTAGTTAGTTAAACGGCTGCGTTTTTAAACTCAGGAAACACAGAGGCAGTCAGAAACTAGTCGAAGGAATGTCTCGAACAACCTTCAAACAAATTTGTACGCAATAATCATAATTAGTACTAGGAATGATAGCACCTTGTTTGAAAACAATTACTAAAGAGTGTGCTGGCCATTCATGGAAAGGCCAGACATACTCTATATGGATATCCTAATGTGTTAGGGAAGGGCTCTTTACTTGGAGGCTTTAATTGAAAGTAGGTAAAACTAATGATAGATCTGAATTGAATGCACATAGCCAGGGTAAGAACAGCCCAAACCGATCACTTGTGATTTCCAGATAACTCAGGAACCCTCCTTTTCTGAATTTTCTAAGTTATAATGAATTAATCAAGAATGAATCAACATTTATAATGTTCATCTGAACTATAGAAGGATATTAACTAAATACTGATATTCACAGGAAGCACACACAATGGCCTGACTAGCCAAATAATAAAACTATCCTTACTAAAGATAAAAACTACAGGGAAAGAAAAAGTCTATGAATCAAGGAATGACTACGTCACAATTGGCAGCAACACTTTCCAAACCTTTACGGTTGCGGGCAGCAGAATGCTTTCTAAAAGGCTAAGTGTTTATCCTGCCATTCGTAAGGCATTCAGGGCTGCCATCAGTATGGAGCTTTCAAAGTGCATATTACAGCCAATTTTAGATGATTAATGCTCCTCGGAGATAAGAGGAAGCAAAGAAAATGTGAATTTAAGAAGCTGGCACAGTGTTGCTCCCGTCTTTCTGACACACACAGGCAAGATTTAAATGAAAAATACAGGGGACGTTTCTGCTCTTAGGTCTTCTTAACCACACGTCTGCGGCATTCTTTTTTCTGGAAATACTTGTATTTCAAAATATACACAAAGCATGCCAAACTAGCATTATTGATATCCCTTACTAACATGTTAGTGCAGCATTCCACTATCTCAAACCTTGGAAAATAGGATTCAATGGGACATTTTCATAAGTTATATGCATTCTAGAAAACAAGTTTTTTAATGTATATGGATGTCTACGTATGTACAGGCCAAATATTTTAAAATCATGTACCTTGCAAGATTTCATCACCGTAATAGATGTCACTTTTCACTTCTAAGCATGGGTTAATCTAGACAATAAATTCTAGTCATAGCTTTTATGGTACTTTATAAATAGTGACTGGTCAATAAAAGTTATGAGTGACAACTCTCTGCCCTTCTGCTTAAGCTCTGCAGTAGCTAAAGTACAGAAAGATTATCTAAGGGTTCATACCGTTTGATGCCACAGTGAGCTGAAATGGCATTTGTTCTTTTTTACAGAAATTTCTTTTTTAGCTTCGACTGTCACATAGCTTGATATGGCTTCATTACTTGGCAGCCACGTATGCAGCATGTGTATAAGACTGCTTTAAATTGGAAAATGGCAAAGGGCAGAATTTTTTTAACTTGCCTTTGAATGGAACCTAAAAAGAAAACTTGGCTATTTTGAAGTTTTAGAGAAGAAAAGAATAGTAAAAGAGCTAAATGAACTAGATCCTTTAAGAGCCAATAAAACAGCACAATGTTAGAATTGTCCTCTGGTGAGCTTTTGCATGATGCCTAAAATTATGATACATTAGCCTCAGGAGAAAAAAAACGTATTCACATACTGCCTGCCATTTCCTGAGGGAATTAACTACCTCCTTCATTCTTTACAACCCAAATCTGTTTTTACAAAACATCAACGTTTAATGCATTAAAACCTATACGTTTTCTACAAATTTTCAAGAAGAATCTCTTCATTGTTTCAGTATTTTATATGTGCAATAATACTCGGTAATGACTGAAGCGAAGATGAGGTAGCAATGTTCATTGTCGGAAAGATGAGTAATAAAATCATCAGCGTACAAATGATTTTTTAATTAGGTTTTAATCTGTGTATTTAGAGAAGTTATTTCTGTGTGAAATCCACACTGATAATTTTTATCTTGGTGCCACAGCTGCAGTCACTAATGGCAGATGCTATGGACACCCTTGAAGGAAGAAGAAACGATAAAGAACGTGTGTGGAATACAATCCAAAAGGTAAAACTTGCAGCTGAAGGGAAAAGACATATTATTCTTAAAGAAAATGTCCATCTTTGGTGAAATTTGTTTAGAAGATAAAAAGAAAAGGAAGTCCTTCGGGCTGATTCATTATTTGTTCCCTCTTGGTAAAATAAGTGCAGCTCTCTCTAGAATCCAAATCAAACATGGATTTTTATTTTAACCTCTTCTCTCAGGTCTGCTTCTTTAACAACAGACTGTGGTCATATGCTTTCATGAGTCTTCTTATATGCTCATTTTCATATTCTATTTTCATCACCTGCTTCTTCATTATTGGTAATTATAGATTTTTTTTAAAGCCCTTCCATCAGTGTTTTAGTCCACACCCCAACCTTTCCCCCCTATTTTCTGTCCACTTGAGAAAAAAATGACTACATTTCAGGGAACTGCAGAGCAACTAGCACATTGAAGTTTTGTGAGGAGTTGTAACATACTGGTTGTTAGAAGTACAGGGGCATCCCTTCACTGGCTACCAGAACTTAAATAAAACAAGCACCAAGATGTACCTGGCCCCAGGTATGCAGGAAACTTGTGTGATACTACACAGCCCTCTGACAATGTAGGAATGAGTAATATTGAGTCTCCAGTCCAGCTAAAAGTAACAAATTCTCATCAATCCACTCCCCCTTCAGTCTCCTCCAATCAGTGTAAGAACCCACCAACGGAGAATTGGTGTCAGGAGATGTGAGAGAAGCAAAAACAAGAAGCCCTCAGTTTAAGAGGTAACAGTCAGCCAGCCGTGAGGGATTCTGGTACATCTGAGGAAATGTGTGTCTCAGTAATCAATTCAGAGGCCCTATGATAAATGTATAAGATAGACACCAACAGAACTCAGCAAATATTTGTTGACTATTTACTAGGCCAGAAAGAACACTAGGTGTTAAGGATATTGGGCTGGGCAAGACAAACACAGGCTCCATTTAGATGGGCCTTACCACGTAGGAAAGAATGCAGTAATTAAACAATTACTTATAAATTTACCGCATACTATAGTAAAGAGTGGATGTTAGGATCTATGGAAGCAAATAGGGAAATCTAATTTGGTCTGGGAGGTCAGAAAAGCCATCTCTGAGAAAGTGATATTTATACCACATTTAAAGGACATGTAGTCATTTTCCAGGTAAAGAGGGAGATTTCTAAACAAAGGGAAGAGTTTGTACCAAGGATGCAAAGAAAGCATGGCACATTCGAAATCTGACAAAGGCGCAGGAACATATTTCAAAATGAACTGCAGAGGCAGGAGAAGTCAAATCACAGAAGGACTTTTAAATTATGTTAAGAATTCGAAATGTTTCAGAAAGTGTTTTAGTGGAAAACGTGTGTGAGACATCTCTAGGGCCACAGTGGGAAGACAGAACAAGGGCTACAGAAATGTGCAGAGGTCCGCTCTAAGTGCTGGTTTGATCTACGGCAGAGCACGTAGAGGTGGAGGGAAGCAGATAGATATAAGAAACATTCAGGAAGCCAAATCAACGGGCCCTGTAGTTCACTGGTTACATATGAGAGTTTAGTGCACAGAAAGAATTAAGAATGATGCCCAGATATTTAACTTGAGCCATTGGGCAGGGGATAGGGAGAGGTTTGCTAGTGCCATTTACTAAGGAAGACAACACTGCTGGGGGAGCAGCTTTTGGTGGAGAATATAAACCCCCTCAGAATCCAGTCGTGAGGCAGAAACCACGCCAGATATTGGAATTTAATAAAGAATGGTTAACTAGGTATGAAATTGTTAACTAGGTAACTGAAAAAACAAAAGGAACAATAATTGATCACAAAGGAACTAATTAAAATAAGGATCTATCATCCATTAGAGCTGGGAAATAAAAGAGAAGAGGTTGGAATTACTAAAACAGGAACTTGGAAAACGGACCCAGCTGGGCCAACACTCAGACTTCCCACTAGGGGGTGCTGCTTAGCTGATGGTGCTAGTACCTCCGAGTTTGGAAGAGGGGTTACCCTTCCCAGAAATACTTGCATTTGCACAGTAATGTAATAATGTTTTTGTTTTTCATAGTATACAAATAACATTTGTACAGTAATATTTGTATTTATAAATCTAAGTGGTAATAGAACAGTACAATTATGAAATTTCAATGTCCAGCCAAAAAGGTGGAAGACAGATTGTCATTTATCTAGATCTGTCTACATCTTATAAACAACCAGCAATACGACCTCTCTCTAAGCTAGGTTTTTGATGCCCACATTCATAGGAGCACTTAGCCCGTGGCTTCCCACTTTGCCTCTATTTTAGTTACTTATGGCCATGTTACAAATCACCCCCAAATATATAGTGGTTTAAATCAACAATTCGATACTCTCTCTCTCACAGTTCTGTGGATTGACCAGACTCAGTTAGGTGGTTCTTGCTCAGTGTCTCTCATGCCATTCAATCAGAAGGCTTCTGTGCATGGGGCTGGGGCCAACTGAAAGCTAAAATGGACTGGACTCCAGGATGGCTGACAGGTGACGCTAGTCAGCTGAGACAGTTGACAAGAGCGCGTTAAAGTGGTCTCTCCCTATGACTTAGGCTGGGTTCCACAAGGAAGTATTTCAAGAGAAAGAAAGCAGAAACCATCAGTCCTCTTAAAGGCTAGGCCCAGAGTGGGCAGAGCAATTTCCACCAGATCTTCAGGTCAAAGCAGTCACAGATCAACCCAGATTCGTAGGGTTGGAGGAATCGATTCCACTTCTCCATGGAGAAGACATGTGTTCAGTGACAGTAAAATGATAGTGTCCATCTTGGAGACAAGCTCCAGCAACTGAGCTATGACTCTGTGCCTGGCCTGGAAAACTTACTTGCAAGCAAGCAGGAGTCAGGAGGATAGTCATGTCAAGGCCACTGCAAAGCCACTCTGCCCAACTGTTGGGTGTCTAGAAAGCCTCACTGGTGAGCAGCCAATCTTTCCAAATTAAAAGCCCTGGTAATGATCCTAGCTTTCTAAATGGAAGCGCCTGAGAGGTCTTTAGGAAGATGTGAATGGGAAGGAACAGGGTGCCAAATTTTTCCCAAGGGCTTTTAATTTGGTTAATGTGACTCTACAAAGGATGATCCTATCACTTTCAGATAATTCCGTAGCAAGTAAGTAATTTTCTTTTATTGCTACAGAGTTAATTTGCGTGTGCAGAAAAAAATAATCTAAAAAAAAAAAGAACTAATTGTACAAGCTACACTGTGTTCTCAGCCCACTAGAAGTTGATATCAGCATCACCACCTCTGAGATCTGTTATCTGTAATAGAAACAGCTGTTGTACCTAATGAAAACACTTGAAGTTTTCATTGGAAGCAGCGGAATTATAGCAGCACCTCCTTGTTCCACGTAGTTATAGAGGCTGTCAGGATCCCCATTAACTAACAATTTTTGGGGCTCCACTTTGTTATAGGTCTATAAAAAGGCTATCAAGATGAAATCTGATTCATGAGTACTGACCTCCTGTCTGTATTTTGTTTTCTTTGAAGGTTCCCTAAGAACCCAGAAAGTATGAGACAATTGTGTGTTTTCCTAATTTGCGAGAACTAAAGTACATTCTTTATAGACTTCTTAGGAAGTTGGCTTTTGTTTTGGTTTGACATTACAGAGTATTATTTTCTTTCCAGTAATTAACTCAAGAAAGACATATGTATGTTGGCTTTGCTGTGCATATACAAAATTAAGCAGGTTAGTCAAAACAAGGGGAATTTTCTTGTGCTGGCAAGTCCCATGCCACAGAAGGACTCTTTAATTAAGATGATCACACTTTGCTTAGTTTTAGTCTGTAACAAAAATGCCTGAGAAATCACCCCCTTTTGAATAACCCACAGGTCCTGTTAACACGCAGCTCATTCATGCACTCATCAATCATTTACCCGGCACCTCCTCTGCATCAGACACTGTTAAAAGCAGGGACCTCGTGATGTTTGCATTCTACTAGAGAAAAGTAGGCTATAAACCACCTAGAGAAATATGGACTATGTTAAAAGTAATAAATACCATGGGTGGAGGACACAGGAAAAGAAAATGGAAAGTACCAGATGATTGCAACTGCAATAGAATAGTCAGGGCAGGATTCATTGAGATGACATTTGAAGAAAAACCTGAAAGAAATGCAAACCATGCAAATATCTGGTGAAAATCATTCAAAGGAAATAACAAATGCAAAACCCGGAGATTGGAGCGTGCCTGGCATATGAGAGGAACTGCAAGGAGGGAAGGGTGACTGGAGTAGAATGAATGAGAATAATACAAAGTGAAGTGAAAGACCAGAGGACGTAATGCTTTGTCAAACAAGAAAACAATCTAAGCTTCTGAGTTGAGAATAGATTAAAGGGGGCAAAGGTAGAATCAGGGAGACTAGTTAGTCTATATCATTGCAATGATATAAGAGAGTAATTACGGTGGTTTGAACCCAAGGTTGGATGGCTTGAGCCTTGAACCCAGATGATGGCACTCAATGTGAGAAGCTGGTCAGGTACGGTCTTCTATCCAGAAGACGAACAAAGGCTTATTTAAAGGAAAGCTAGTACAGTAAAAAAGCACCTTACACTAGCAATTTCAAGACCTAGGTCTGTCACAATTAACCCAGAAACCACTTCCTTGCTCTGAGTCTCAGTTTTCTCATCTGTAAAATAAACACATTGAACTAGAAGATTCAAAGTTCCCCCCACCCCCCAGCTCTGAATGAATGGTCTTTTGAAAGCCAGACTATCAAACTGAAAGAATAAGTGTCAATGTTTACTGAGCTCTTAATATGTGCCAGTGCTCTCCTATTCACTTTACATACACCAACTCGCTAATCATCCTATGAGGCAAAAGGTGTAATTTATTAAACAGAGGAGTTTAGCATTTTTCCTAAAGGCACACAGCCAGCCAGTGCCAGAGCCAGGACTTGATCTGGACCTAGAGCTTAAACTCTTTCTTGATAGAAGGCCACACTTTGTGCTGCCTGGAAAAGCCTGACAGATCAGCATTGCTGTATGTAGCTGAGCTATAGGTGTGAGGCCAAATGGGGAATTAAAGTGACCTCCTATCAAAATGGAATTTGGCCATAAACTAGCCCAGTGTGTCTGTCTTGAGTTTTCAAAATAAAGTTCTTCTATTCTGAGCCAAAGAAGTCACTAAGGGATTTTTGGTTTATCTACCTTTGTAAGCTTCCTTCTCCTCTGTTGTTCCTTAGTTTTCCACCTGTAACCGGAAAGAATTCGGCGCCAAAATCTGCAAATTTTTTACCATTAATTCAGCTCCCCCTCATGGGACCTTAGGCAAGTCACAACCTCCTAAGAAACATGATATGTTTGTATCCCTACCACCTTCAGAGTCTATGATCTTGTGTTTCTTGGCATTGAATCCTAAGGCCCATGGAAGCTTCATAAACTAGGCCTGAGGAGAAGTAGAACGTCTAAAAAAATACACCAACTGTTAAGTTGGAATATTCTTATTCTCATCAGAGAATCAGTTAAGAGAAACAGTTAAGCAACATTCCTCTTGCAACTTAGAAGAAAAGTTACCTGTTCTTCATTTACAAAGTTGAAATGTTGCACTGAGAAGATCAGAATTTATTATGGTACAACATAAAGTATTGCCTTATTCTGATATGCCTCTGGATCACTGATTTGAGACTAAATCAGAGAAATGACACTTTGTTCTTTTAAAAGTAATGAGAGAAATACTCTAGCATATAATCATGGTCCTGTGAATTTTCATGAGAAGTCAGGCTATTTTCAAATTTCATCAAATATTATAATTTAATAGTACATCATAATCTTCAGTGAATCCGACTAATAGAGTATAGGTGGATATCTTTAAACCATTCATATGAATTTATTCAAAATTATTTAGCTTTTTCTGTTTCTTTTTATCTCGAAATCTTAACTTATAAATCATACTTGTCATCATACAGAAATGACATTCATTGATATACTAATTTGGTCTTCTAGGATGAAAATGGGATAGAATTGTGTGTCACTTAGCTGCTCTGTTCCGTTCAAGGCTGTTGATGTAGGCAAAGCAAGCAGGGGAAGAAAACAAATTCGGGAGACGGGCCAGGGGCAGTTGGTTGAAGAGGGAAAGAGAAGAGCAAATTGGAACATTTTATTTACTTTCCACATCAGCATTCAGACCTGAATACTTCCAGAAACTCTCCTGAGAGAGACTGTACATGCTGCACTATCACTCATCGGCCAGTCATTTGGGATGACTAATATGTGCTTCAGGCATGTGCTTGTGTCTCTCTACAAGTACCGCTGTGTTTTCAAAGATTCAGCCACCGTACCACTCATTTGCAAAGCAGTTTTTCCAGCAATCAGGCTTTTCCTGTGTGTCTTGTTCTTTAAGGCGTCTCTGCAGATTTATTGCAATTTGATTATGAATCGTCTCAGCTTCTGGTTATTGCCTTCTGCATTCATATATCCTCAAATTCCTTTACAGTATGTGCTCCAAGCCCTGCTAAGTAGTTCTGTCCATAGCACAATGCAAATCATGGGGAGCAACCTATGAGCTCTTATTGCTGACACTGGGGGGAGGGCGAGGAGAAGCTCTCAGGATAAAGAAGGAGGCAAGGTCCAAGGGGACCGAGAGGCCAGGTGCATGGAATAAATCACTGCAGTTCCTAAGATAAATGAGTCTGTGCCGGCAGATGTCCAGGCCAGCAGCTGTGGTGGAGGGGTCTCCACCAAAGCCCTGGCAAACCTCCTGCTGTGGTCACAGGCTGAGCCCTGGGGCAGCCGGACATGAGGGGAAGATCTCATCCTCAAATATTACCTACAGCAAACCTGGGGCTAGCCTGAAAAGTGCAGAAACACAAAAGCCTTGACTCCAGTCATCTCCCCCAGCCACTGTGAGATGCTCCAAATCTAAATGGCATATTTAAATTATCATTTAAACCAAAACAGTATCTTTCTCCTCTCACTTAAAGGAAAAAGTATGTGGTTAATTTGTTAAACATTTTCAACAGCTACATTCGCTAATGGCTCACTTCCCACCTGTACGTGCGTGGCCTTTCCTCCAAAACTGGAATTACCTCTTTTATATACTTTGTTGGCTGAAAGTGCTGCCTTCTGAAACTTTGATGATATGGTCAGAAATTTCTGCAGCAGAAGCATTTCTGTGCAGGAGTTGAATCCTAGCATGGCCCTCATCTAGGGAGCATGTTTCCAAATGTTTTGCCCTTTTTAACCAGGAATTTACCAAGGGGCAGACAAAGGTAATTGCCACTGCGCTCTTGTACCTAATAAAATATTCTGCTGCTCAACAAATTATCATACTATGTTAGTCTTTTTCAAGCTTGCTTTTGAATAGCTATCACAATTGAAACAAGCTATAAAAAAGTTTATCTCCGATAAATAATGACTTCACTCATATGTGGAATATAAAACTGTAAGCAACAAATGAACAAGACAAACAAATAAGCAAAAACTCATAGACACAGACAACAGTTTAGTGGTTATCAGAGGGTAAGAGGAGAGGTAGAAGAAGGTAAAAGGGGTCAAAAATATGGTGACAAAGGAGATTTGACTTTGCATGGTGAACTCACGAAGCAATATATAGATGATGTATTATAGAATTATACACTTGAAACCTATATAATTTTATTAACCAATGTTGCCCCAATAAATTTAATAAAAATATAAATAAATAAGAATAAAAAATAATGTTCTAAGAAAAGAAAAATTTATCTCAGATAAATAATTAAGTTAATGTGATGATGACAAATGTTATCAATGATTACTATTGATCTTTTAGTATGTGCTAAGCACATCAACAAGTTACCATTGTACTGATTGCAACAATGTAGTGAGGGAGACATCATTATCTCTCCTTTGAAAGAAGAGGAAAAAGAGCTTTGTAGAATTAACAAGGGAAACAAGCCCAAGTTTGTAATAACAAGGTTTGGTTTTGAATCAAATTGTTTGGGTCCAAGGCTCTGTTCTTAACTATTAGGTAGAATGCTTCGCTTAAACCAAATGCAGCTGCTAAAAAACAATGGCACAAAAAGCATTGCCTGACCCAAGCTCAGACTCAGTCAGACTACCAATGCGACAACCCTTGAGTCTACTTTTTGGCAGTGAGCAGGATAGATGCGTCAAAGGCTACTGTAGGCATCCTCTGTCTTTCTCCAGATCACAGCATACTGGCCCAGCTGGGGACTTACCCAGGATGCTTTGCAGCAGCTCCCTGACCAAACCCAAATCTTGGCAACACTATCCCCTGGAACACGCTGCTCTTACTCTCCTCTCTCACCATCCCTCACTCTGTAGACATATCATGTTTAGGTTGGCTTTGATCGCTCACTATTTTTCCTCTTCCTGCAACATCAGAACTTCAAGAAAATCGCTTCAAAGTCTAATCGTTCCTATAGTATACTACAGTGTACTACTGTCACATTGAGGGTCATTCTCTGGTGAGTTATCTGAATTAGCATTCTGCAATGCACCAGGATCTCGATGAAAACACGATTTCAGAAGCACAGATTGCCATAATCCCTCCAAGCTTTACCCTCACAGCACAGGGCTCTGGAGGCTGGGGCTGGACAGCACGTTAACCTCCTTCACTTCTGGTGATCTCTCCCTGCCTGTCACGCTAATAAATTAACAGAGGGAGGTGACAGAAACTGGAAAAGCTCATGTTACTCAAAACCTATTAGTATTTTTATCTTTGTAAAAGCTTTTCAAAATGCATCTTTCAGAAGTTCAGTGACATATTCTGGGGCAAGGAAGGAGAGCATATATCTCAGTTGTATTTTGAACTGAAGAGTAAGTTTGCAGTTCATTCTAAAAATTACTCTCTTTAAATTACCAAATGTGTCTTCTTTGCTTGGTGGCCCAGCATTTTATTGCATATATTTTATAAGTTTTTGCAATCCTTTATAATTCTGGAGAATAACAGAATAACAGCTTATACCACTTGGTAGCTAAATGAACTATAGAACATCTTCCATTCTAGATTGAAATTGGGATTAATACAGAATTCAGAGCAATTGACTTGTAGCTCATTCAGTCATTTAGAGTGCACGCATTATACCTTTCAGCTTTTGGAGAAGGGCAAAAACGAAAGTGCCTTTACATGCAGCCCTAAAGGAAGGTACGGGTCATTTGTCATTCTGAAAATGATTTTCTTAAAAATGGTGCATGTAGAAGAGGGAACAAGACTGTAATCTAAACCACGTACAAATGTCGTAAGTACAAACACACCCATAGCTCTTATCATCCTCAAAACTCTGTGTGCATAACATTTATGTATACTATGCTAAAATGGCTTTCTGCCAGAGAAAAGGCTGTGGAGAGGAGCATGAGATGGCTGGTGAAAAGATGAATATGGACCTATGTTAGAGAAATCCTAGCCTAGGGATACAGTTAGACCCCTCTCTTATTGAATTAAAAGGAATTTGAGAGGCTTTTAACATCCCAAGACCTCTGAGTTGGAGAGAAGACCCCTATCAGCTTCACAATGATTCACTTCATCATATATTGTTGAAGATGTTTAGAAGCAATTGAGAAAGGTAATTCAAGAAATCAAAGTACATCTTCCTGAGGTACAAGGTTCAAAGATCATTTTTTAAAAGCCATAATAGAGGATTTCCACTTCCAGGAATATAGAGTAGACTTGCTTTTCCTATTCCTCCCATTAAGTACAACTAAAACCCCTGAACATTATATGTAAAACAAACACAAGACTCTGAACGGTAGAATGAAAAAGGCAGACAACCTTGGGACATGACATAGTGGTGAGTTCACTGGATTTTTTTTCTTAGGGGGGCGGGGATCTCATACATCTCACACTTGTTGCTGAATAAGCTAGTAACCACGAAATACTAATATGTGCAGAAAATAAAAGCTCCCCCCACCCCCAAAAGCCCACTCTCTCTAGCCAAAGGACAAGGAAAGGGACAGCCTAGCAAGACAGAAAACTTTTAGATAATAATCATTCTACTCCAGCCAAAAACCACAGAAAAAATGGTGGTCCAACCCCCACCCATGTCTGCAAAGGGTAAGTGAGGAATTAGACTTCTACCCTCATTAGGCTATAACAAGGTGAAGGTGTCCCAGCCTTCCCACTCTAACAGGGTGGTGTCAGAGAAGACCAAATAAGGAGCCTGGACTTTCAACCCCACTGGGTGGTAAGGCTCTCCTTTTCCCCTTGCCCCTACTGGGTGGTGTCAGAGACCTAGTAGATACAGTCAGGATTTTCACCACTCACCGACAACCAGGAGCCTCCCTCCTCACTGTGACATCAGCGGAGGCCACGGGGAGCAGTGATGGGGCAGACCCAGTGTCTCATAACATAAGACCCCAAATGTCCAGATTTCAATCAAAGATCACTCATTATACCAAGAATCAGTAAGACATCAAACTGAATGAAGAAAGATAATCAATACAGGCTGACACAGAGATGTTAGTGATACTAGAATTGTCTGCCAAAGATTTGAAAGCAGCCATCATAAAAATGTTTTCACAAGGAACTACAATTTACAAACACCTTAAAGCAAATGAAAAAAATAGAGCCTCAGCAAAGAAATAGAAAGTCTCAGTAAAGAATAGAAACTATAAGAACCACAAGAAGAAACAAATCAAAATTTTAAAGTTGGAAAATACAATAACCAAAAGAAAAACTTCACTGAAGGGGCTCAACAACAAAATGAAGGGCACAAAGGAAAGAATCAGTGAAATAAAGATAGGATAATAGAAATTACCCAACCTGTACAATAACAATGAACCCTAATAAAGGCCCCATGCTCTGTCTGCCTTGACCTCCTATGTGGCCCCTAAAGACAGGCTCTGTACTTTCTCCAAGAGCTGAGTAATAAACGTCCAGCACCCGGTGCTCTACTCAGCAAATGTTAAAGACAGCCTTCAACTCTTTTTCTGCCTTTTGTAGTTTTAACTAAGCATTTTATATGATTCCATTTTCTCTCCTTTCTTAGCATTATCAATTATATATATATATATATATATATATATATATATATATATATATAATTTTTCTTAGTGGTTGCCCCAAAGTTTGCAATATACATTTACAACTAATTCCAGTCCACTTTCAAATAACACTCTACCAGTACTCACAGGTAGTGTACCTTATATTGGGTTGTCAGAAAAGTCATGATGCATTTTTGCAGCGAAAAACATAGAAAAAATACGTCATGACTTTTCCAACAATGCAATAATAATAAAATAATCTTAATTCCATTTTGTAGCCTCTTCTATTATTGCTGTCATTCATTTTACTTATAGATAAGCATATATATATATATATATATATATGTAAAATCAAATGCATCGTTGCTATTATTATTGCCCATTCACCAAGATAGGCCATAAAATACACCTTAAAATTTAAAGTATAGAAATAATACAAATTAAAACCACAATGAGGTAAGTCACTATACACCTTCCAAAATGGTTAGCATAAAAAATAGTGGCAACACTAAATGATGGTGAAGATGTAGAGAAATTGGGTCACTCATACATTGATGGTAGAAATGGAAAATGGTACAGCCACTGTGGAAAACAATATGATAGTTTCTAAAAAAAAACCAAAAAAAAAAACCTAAATATGCACTTACCATATGAGGTCTGACAATTAAGTTCTCGAATTTGTTGCAACAATGTTGCTAACCTTTTTTGATATCAGAGGGATTAATCATTATGATTTTGTACCAATTGGACAAACACTTAACCAAGTTTACGATTGTAAGTGCTGAAAAGGCTGTGTGAAAAAGTTAGACAACCTGAACTTTTTGCCAACAATCATGGCTCTTACACGACAATGTACCAGCTCACATGGCATTGTCTGTGAGGGAGTTTTTAGCCAGTAAACAAATAACTGTATTGGAACACCCTCCCTACTCACTTGATCTGGTCCCCAGTGACTTCTTTCTTCACCGAGAGATAATGGAAATATTGAAAGGAAGACATTGTGATGACATCAAGGGTAATACGACAACAGCTCTGATGGCCATTCCAGAAAAAGAGTTCCAAAATTGCTTTGAAGGGTGGACTAGGCGCTGGTGTCTGTACATAGCTTCCCAAGGGGAGTACTTCTAAGGTGAATGTAGTGATATTCAGCAGTGAGGTATGTACCAGCTTTTCTAGGATGAGTTTGTGAACTTAATTGTCTGAACCTCGTATGACCTCACATTTATACTCCTGGGCATTTATCCCAGAGAAATGAAGTCTTATGTTCACACAAAAACCTACACACAAATGTTTATAGCAACTTAATTCATATAGCCAAAATTTGGAAGTAATCGAGATATCATGCAAAGGGTCAATAAGCTATGGTACATCCATACCATGGAATACTGCTAAGCAACAAACTGCTGATACTTCCAACAACTTGACCAAATCTCCAGAAAAACATAGAATTAGTTATATAACACATGATTTCATTTATATAACCTTAAAATGGCAAATATAGAAATGGACTACAGATTACTGGTTGCCAGGGTTCAAAGGGGAGAGGCCCGAAGGAAAATGGGCGTAGCCATAAAATGACAACACGAGAGAGATCTTCCTGGTAATGGCACTGTTCTGTATCTTGAGTATAACTATGTCGGTATCCTGGCTGCTTCTACTACAGTTTTTGCAAAATGTTACCCTCGGGCAAACTTCATAAAGAGTACACGGGTTCTTCCTGTACTACTTCTTACTGATGCATGGAACCTACAATAATCTCAAAATAAAAAGTTAAAAAATATATAGTCAAGCCTTCAAATAATGTATGCCATTAAATATTGAAAAATAAACTTTTAAACAGCCACGATACCTGGTTTCCTAGACAGAGTGGTAGTAAGGTTTTGTAATGTTCTTTAACTCTATACTAAACATAATAAAAAGTGCAGTTAAGAGTTGGAAACACAGTTGAGCAGGAAGTTTTTTTTGCACACTTTGTAACATCTCAGGGGTAGGTGCCTCAGAGTTTACAGCTCTACTTTTATAACTAAAACACTGACTAATATATACCAACTTCACTAAATGTAAAAGGAGAAATATGGGGCTTGTTTGTTTGAATGCTAGCCAAAAGCTAAAGAAAAACTGCTATATTACAAACAGCAGAAACAATTCCGTTTCAGAAAGTAAGCTTACTTTAGAAATTAATTTCAAGCCTGTTTGCAAACAATTGTAATTCTAATTAGAATTAAAATTCAAACCATTTGGGGTGATAAATATTTAAAAGCATTTGGTCTGGAAACTAAACTGGAACAGGGCAAAGAAACGAATGGTATCAAATCCACTGCGGTGGAGTGAAGTGTCTGTTTTGCCAAGAGGATTTTGGTCCCTGCTGCTAATCGCAGGGACCACATTCTCATTCTGTAACCACCACTACAGTCATACAAACCTGATATTTATTCCTAGAGAATCCAATTCTTACTCCATCTACCATTTTTCTTCTTCGAAGACATTTTTAAAAGCTTTACTAAAAAAAAAAATTCCTTTCCTTTGAGCACCCAATCCTAAGGCATGAATATGTGCAAACAACCCCCTAAAAACATACCTAATCCTCTCTCTGTGATCCAGACTAGATGCAATCTAACAAGAAGCCCCAGTTCAAGCCCAGCGCCTTTCTGCTCAGTGTAATCTACCCGTACTTTCGTGTTTGAAGTCAGCTTTCTCTCACTGCCATTATTGGAAAGAAACCACCCTGGTTCCCAAGATATACACGTAACCTGTGCAGGGGGCACCAGCCAAGTAGCGAGCTTCAGGCAGTGGGCCAAGTGAATTCTAAGAAGTATCCAAGTCCTGTTTGAGGGGAAAATTAGAACTTAAGTGAGCTTCCTTTTATTTTATGGCATAGTAGTGATATTCGTTTGCTAGGGCTGCTGTAACAATGTACCACAAACTGAGTGGCTGGAAATCTGAGATCAAAGTGTCATCATGGGGACACTTCCACCTCTCGCATAGCATCTGGTGGTTTGCTGACAATCTTTATTGTACCTTGGTTTGTAGGGGCATCACCCTGATCTCTGCTTTCATCTCCACATGGCATGCTCATGTGCGTGTCTGTGTTCAAATCCCCCCTTTTCATAAGGACACCAGCATTTTGGATAAGGGCCCCACCCTAAGGACCTCACTTTAACTTGATGATCTCTATAATGACCCCCTTTTGAAACACTGCGTGTTAAGACTTCAACATATGAATTTGGGGGAGACACAATTCAACTCATCACAGTAATGTTTGGTTTTAAATAACTTGAAAAGGAAGAAGGCCACCCAGTCTTCACAGTGGCTCCCCTTCCCCTCAGCCACATCTGCATGACGCCCCTTTCAAAGCTCCATTAGGCCACTGCTGTGTTGTCCCTTATTGCTGTCACCTCTCACCAGCTTTGCTCACGTTGAGTTTCTTGCCATTTCTTAGTTTGCCCCATAGCTCTCTAACTCTCTATTGCCCTGAAATTCAGTTTCTTGCTCAGCAACGCCCTTGGTGTCATGACCAGCCTTCACACAGTAAATGAAGGGGGGTCGTGTTGATTTCACCCCTGGCTCATATGCCTGCAATTACCAAATGAAAATAGGTTGGGTCTATGTACAAATGAAGCTACAGTCGGCACCACAAAGTTGTGGAGAGCCAATAGTAATCCTCCTTCGCAAGAAAGTTCCCAAGTGAACAGAGGATCACCTGACCCCAAGGCTCCCCATACTTTCCACCTACATAGAAGACTATGTTGGGCATTGAAGAGAGAAACCAATTTTACAGTAAAAGATTATTGGAGAAAATATTCAAGTACTCTTCAGCATGTCTATACCAAAAGTGACGATGAAGTTGTTGGGAAACTATTATTTTAATCTGCAAAATTGTCACATTTTTATCTTGGAATCCGGTAGAAAATCCTAAGTTTTGATATGCTGAAAAAAAATATAAAATCAATAACTGAAAAATATTTTCATACTAGTAAATAATATAATGCAGTTATAGGGTGAGAAAGAAATAAAATATGCTGTGAACTACCTTCTGATGTTAAGCTAATCTATTGTAAGGGGCCCTTTGGATGCAAAATAAAATTCTTATATATCTAGAGAAGAAGATGTAGGTCTTATAGGTACGATCATTTTGTAAGTGGGATATAAGGGAGGCCCAAGAATCCTAATATCTATGGGTGGTTATATTAACCAGCTAAGTACCTTTCATTACATACAAAATTACAACAGAAGTGGTTAATCCCTCTCATTTCCATAGTGCTTCTCTATAAGGTACAAGGCAAATAGTAGCACATCCTCCTTCCACTGAGCACATTTCTTTCTGTAGAGTGAATGCAGGCCAAACTAAACATCATAAAATTACTACTTTAAAGTTGGAATGGATTTTTAAGCTTTGTTTAATCCAGCCCCCAGCTCACATGACTCACAAATACTCCATGCCCAACAAAAGCATCCTCCCTCAAGTGTTTGATTTCCAATCTCTGGTGAGGAGGGTCGCCATTCCTCACCCTGAAGTCCCTCCCACTTTTATACAGTTTGAAAAAGTTATACCTAATGTTGATATAAGATCTACTTTTTCAATCATTTGGCTAATCATTCAGTTACTCATTGATTCAACAAAGTTTTACTGAGAACCCGTTAGGAAACCACCAGGCACTACTCAATGTACTGCTATTAGTTGTTTATGCAGAGCTTTTCACAAACATCAAGCCCTTAAATCCTCACAAAACTCCCTGTAAAGTAGGCCATGTTTATTATTATTAATTTCTATTTACATTAGACATGAGAAAATCAAAATTCATAAGTGAAGTCCCATGACTAGTAGAATTGAGACTCAAATTCATCCTCTAATTCTAGATAGCACTCTTTCCAATGTGTGTGCTAAGAAAACAAATCCATCACCTCTTCCACATAACAATCTTGATATACCTAAGGATACCACAGACTCCTGTTATGTTTCCTCTTGTCCACATTAAACACCTCCAGATCCTTCAACTTTCCTGCATACAGTTTGGAGTTGAGACCCTGAACATATCCAGAGCTGAGCAGAGAAGGGAGGAAATCATTGCTTCTTTTGAGACAGATGTATTTTAAGCATTGTAGACTATACTCAGGTCAGGTTTTGGGGCGTAACTGGATAATACTGTTGATTTATATTGAACTCATAGCAATATATACTATCAGGAACTCACCTTTCTCCTCTCCTTTCTCTGCCCCCTTCTAATTCTGCCTTTTATATAGTGGAATTTTGAGACCTAATTACAAGATTTTAACAGGTGTCAAATACCTATACTTAGCATAGTTACTGAGGTGCACCCCTTACACAGGAGAGGCCAAAAACACAGTGACCATTAGATAAAATTGTTCAGCTTTTTATTTTATTTCACTTTTCTATGTATTTTTTTCATTTATTTATGTTTTACCCATTTATGGGATATACACTTCCAGATTCAAGTATTAATACTACTGCTAAACATTAGCAATTCAGACCTATGCAAATACGTCACATAAATTGTTTAATCTCACTAAGACCCAGTGAAGCAATTGATAGATGAGGAAACTTAGATATCAAGAAGCTAAGTAAGTTTGCCCAAAGTCACTCACCAAAAAATGCTGGAGCTGGGATTCCAACCCAGATATATGTGACTTCAACAATAGGCCATGCCTCTGCCATGACCACCTTTTTCTTAAGAATAACTGAAAGCATCCTTTTTTGTTTGTTTTTCTTAGTACTTGTTAACTTCTAGAATGCTTCTCACATGGTAGACTATAAAACAGTGGGTTGTTGGTTTTGTTTTGTTTTTCAATTTGGAGTTTTGCATCATTCTGACTTTTAGCCTTATGCTAGGCTATTATGACAGGTCCAATTTTTTAATACATTTCTGAAAGTGGCCATTTTTTCAATCTCTTGTATTTGTCACTAAACTCATTCCTTTTCCCTAAAACTGTTCATCGAACTGCACTCCTTACTTGTTACGATATGATCATTATATCAAGTTAGAAACTTCACAGTCATTCCCAATTCTGCCTGCTTTCTTATCCCAACACAGAATTTTTCATCAAGTCTATAGCTCTTACTCCCTTTAATGTCTCTGAAATCCTTCATTCAGGCCCTCATCGTAGTTTTCATGTCCTGTGGCACTGGCACCCTAATTGATCCCCTTTTCTTCTAGTTTCCCTTACTGCATTCCACTCCACATACTGACACCAGATTTTTCTAGCCACATAACTAAATATTTTTTTAACTTTTTACGAGTTGACCCCAATCTATATTTCCTGCTGTCTATGTCTCTGCTTCCTGTGCCCTTGAGCTTACATCTATGCTATCAGCAACTCATCCCTATCAAATAGCCTGGGTTCTCTCACAACCTTGCCTTAATGGATGTCAATTCCTCTGTCTAGAAAGTGTTTCTTGTCTTACAAAGACCCAGCTCCTATAACCTCCAGTACCTCCACATTCCTTCAGATAGAATTCACTGGTCTGACATTTTTGCTAACAGAACTTTTTGTACATGATTCTTATATAAACAGTATGCTTTACTATAATAATTTGTCATTAACTGCCTCTGCTTCTTCATAAACATCTTGATATTTTTGCTTACCACCCTAGTACAGTGCCAAACACATAGTAGATGTTCAATAAATACTTGCATGAAAGATGAATGTACTTCCTTTGAAATCTGGGCTGACTAGAACTTTTCCTAAAATATATATTGGTCTATTTAGTTACCTCCAAGTTTCTTCCTAATTTATATTATTTGTTTTTGTACTGTTAGAATTTCAATTTTGAGATCTCCTATATCTTCAGGCTATCTTCTCTTTTAGAGTTTCATAGTCATCTTTGTTCTGGGCTTTTTGAATCTATAGTAAATCATGACTGACAGACTTTTGTGTATAAGAATTGAAATGTCCTGAGAAACTAGTTGATAACAATTTCCTTACTCTTTGATGTGGATTATGACTGATAGCCATATGGTGGGTGAGAATCTACCCTGCTACTCAGACCTTCAGCTCCCCCTCGATCATCTGACATCCCAAAGTTCTCTGCAAGCTCTGTTGGTCAGCTGTCCATATCTCTGTAATGCCAAGTCAGCATTGGCATAAATGTACACAAGAAAATGGTATCGGCCCATTTTCCAAATGGGAAAATTAGACCCAGAATGTCGAAGCAGACTATCTGATATAGTTAAGCAAGTAGATTCTGTACCGAAAAGAAAGTCTGATGATGCCTCTGCTCCAAAACACTGGCTCATTTCCTTCCTTGCATGCTTACATATTTGTGTTTTATTTCCCTAAGGGCTTTATAGAAATTTCTATCATTTGCAATCTGTTCATCTTAGTTATATGAATCCATTTTCTCTTCAACCAGCATTTTTCTTTTCTTGACTTAAAAAAAAAAGAAAATAAAGAATGAGCTTTACTAAAAACAAGTTGCTGCTCTCCTACACTTCAGTAAGTACAGAAGCTAAAATTGACTTACTTTACTGCATACTGGGTCATTCATCTAATGGTATACTCGAAGAGAATAACCTCTGCTTTGAAAAATGTGAGGACTCATCTTAAGACTGGTCTAACTGATCTGATGTGAGTACAAGTCATGGAATTTTTTGGCTTGGTGGATCCTTGGAAATTCTCCAGGCCGACCCTTTCCTCACCAAAGAGTGGTGAAGGCTGAAGCTCAGAAAGGCCAAGTGACTTCTCTGGGGTCCAGATCAGGGTTATAAGCTGGGCCAAGAGCAGAACTCAACGCTCCTGACTCCTTGTCTGGCATCCTTTCTACCTTTGGCTGTTTCAGTGTGGAGGCCACACCTCGTTATTATCTTGCCTCAAGAGTGACAAAGCTAAACAATGCTAATAGAATGATGGCATATGAAAGTAGTAATTATTTAATTTGTAATAGAAAAGGAAGCTTTCTGCGATGCTCATTTCCAGGCATCACTTTGAGAACAGGAAAACACCTTGGTTTCTCAGTGTCTTCAGCTGTATTATCAGAGAGGAGAATTACGAGTCTACTACATCCTAGGTGCTGGGAATGGTGGACAACATGGACCTAGTTCCTGCTTTATGGAATGCAAAGCCCAGATGGGAAGACAGATATTATACAAATTAAGTAAAAAATTACAATATGCAAAGAGATGAATTGGCTGCTTTGAGAATATGTTACTTGAGACCCAGTCTGGTCTGGGCTGTCAAGGAGGACTTTCCTAAGGCACTGATGTTGAACCTGAAATCCAGAGGATGTGTAAGGGTTCCAAGGGGAGTATTCCATCAGAAGGCACAGCATTAGGAAGATCAAGGGTACAGAGAACACTGCACACTGTACTTAGATATCTGAGAGATGTGCCACACAGCTGAGGCAGATGGGGTGTTAGGAGACAGAATTAGACAAGTGAACCAGATCACCCAGTGCTGTGTAGGCCGTATTAAGGGCTTGGGAATTGACGTAAGTATTTTGAGCAAGGGAAAAATGTGACTGGGATTACATTTTTAAAACATCGGTCCAGTATCATTAGGAGAATGGATTGAAAGTTCGGCATGTAGACAGACCATGTAGGAAGTAAACACAGGCATGCATGCTATTTGTACTCAAGACCTCCCAGCTTAATTCAGCAGCCCTCTCGATTCCAACAACACATCTTGTGTTTCTCCTTTGTCGGTAATGTTTGTAATAAAAGGCAACCCAGTTAGTCAACACTACTCTTAATAAACACAATTTTTAAAAAAGACAGCAGCCACCTAATGAATATTTTTAAATAATTGTTTTGTGGGTTTTTTTTGTATCACTGAAAGAAGCATTTTGGTGCATTAGGATTGGAATTTTAAATTGTGTTTGGGCTCACTGCAAACATTCTAATTGTAAAAAGCTTTGATTTAAATGATACATTTTCAGTGCAAATAACATGAGTGAGTCATCAACTCAACTGTTGAAGCAATGGGAAAGGGCCATCCATTATGCTTGTTTTGATTGTGCTGTTAATTTTTTACGCATGATTTTGGTGTAAGTTGGATAACATAAATATATGGAATACATACAATAATGCATTAACTTCATGACAAGATCCAAAAATATTCTGTCAAACTATGTTGATGATTGCTGCAATGATCAGACACCATAAACAACAATGTGCTTTTGGAGAAATTTACCTATATCAGAGTTAAGTACGAATTGTTATATAATTGTTAAGTATGAATTTTTATATGCTGAGGCCCAACTCAGCATATATGTAAACTATTTTATTCTATAATTCTTTCTGACAAATCATATAATACATTCAACCAACATTCATGAATAATTAGAAGTTTTTTCAGAGAAAGACTAATACTTTATTTTTAAGAATTATTGATGTGTGTGTCACTTTATCTTATTCCCTGGGGTGTGGTATTTTTTAAGAAAATGTATTTTTTTCAAAATTTCCTTTTGATTTAATAGGGAAATGTTTCTTGCTAAGACAATGTGGAATATTCGTTTTTCTCCCAAGTTGGCCAGGGCCATACAATTGCTAGAACCTATGGCTTGAAGGAGGTAGATTTGTTTGTTTTCATTCTTTTTGATAATAGATTAATATTTTACCATGCATTTCTTTTTGAAATCCCTGGATTTACTGACCATGAAAGACAGCAAGTGATTCCCACACCCAGTAGGTAGGACTGAGTGGTAAAGAAAACTCGCTCATGCCTGCTTCGTGTTTGTAAAACAGAGGAACTCAAAATGGAAACAGGACGCTTTTATGTCTAATTGTTTCCATGTCTGCCAGTTCTGCCAGCACAGACCTCTATGTGCCATTTAATTTTAAATACCTCACCATTTCCCTAAGTACAGAAAACCCAGGAAAACAACAACAAATCTTGTATCTGTTTGTTTCTTCTAGGTTGGACGAATTGAAGACTTTCTATACCAATTAGAGGATAATTTCTTAAAAACTAAAAAACTGAGAATGGCTCGAAGGCAAAAAACAAAAATGAAGCGGCTTCAAAACATGCAGCAAAGCTAGTCACTTGGGGAGCAGGCGCTACCACAAGATGGCCCGGAGACAGGGGCAGTGACATCCTGCCAGCCTGACCGTGGTAGCTGCATAACTAAGGCCTGTTGCCAAGGGAATGAGATGGCACTCCCCTTGGCTCATCTTTGGCAAAGATGATCTATAATTCATGAATCCCAACTGGCAGCAATAAATGTTCTCAGCAAATTTGACTTGACTTTTGTTCAAATTCATTTTATTTAGTTAAATAGTTTATAAAATAGTCACTGCTGTCTCTTTTACCTGCCTTGTTCTTTAAAAATTGACTAAGGAATACCAAGACTACCCAAGTATGCTTATAGTGTAGTTGCATATTCATGTGCAGTTATTAAGAATGATCCACATACTACATACAGATATAGGCAAACAATATTAATGAAAATCTTAAAAATCATAAAACTGGGGCCGGCCAAGTGGCGCGATGGTTAAGAACGGGCTTGGGACGCCAGAGGGCCCCAGTTCAGATCCCACATATGAGGGCCAGTGACACTGCCCTCCACAGCTAAGATGCTGAACAACAGCTCAACCTGGAGCTGGGCTGCCATGAGTCGCCGGCGACGACGTAGGCTGCAGCCCCTGTGGGACTGGGTTGCCATGGGCTACCGTGTGTAGCCAGCAGCCAGCGTGAGCGGCCAGCGGTCGCAGTGACCGGCCGTCCAGAAGCCCGCGACTGATGTGCCTCGCCCGGGAAGAGCGCAATGATGGTGCCAACTTGGGCCGGTGAAGCAACGTCCTCCACAACTAGACTGAAGAACAAAATGACAGCAACTTGTCTGTTCCCCTTCCCCCAATTCCCCAGCACTGTTCCCATCCCCCCAATTCCCCAGTAAAAAATTTAAAAAAAAATCATAAAACTGATAATAGACTTTCTCAATCCTTATAAAGGTAGTTATAACTGTTATTGGTCGATGCTATCAGTTATCTCATTAAAAATCTTGATTCTTTCCTCTGGATCTTTTATATTCCCTCCCCTTCAATGATTCAACACAATGCACATATTTGACAAGATAGTGAGTCAATAGCCATTACTCAAGACCTCAGCTGACACCACCAAGGGGTATTAGAGATAGGGTAAGGAGGAGGAAGTCAGATACAGAGTAAAACAGGGAGGAAAACATAATTTTTAAAAGTAGTGTGAAAATGAATAGGATCTCAGAGTACACTGATAACAACATGAAAAGGAAAAGAGAAAATAAATACTTAGTGCTAAATGATTCTTTATAAAATGAGATTGCAAAGGAATCAGTTAACAATTTAGCCTTAAATGTATATTAGGTTTGTGTAGTCATAATTATGCAAGATATAAATATTTTCAAATATTGAAATAAAATAGGATCTTGGTTTCCCTGGGGACAATTTGCTTCATCTTATCTTTATCAAATAGTCCTCTGTTTTCTATCCAACTCCACCATCATTGCCACCAACTTCCCTCAGGTTAGTTATTAATACAATTGTAGTCAAAGACAGTAGAGTTTAAAAAACTCCTTTTTGTTTCTAAGCTCACACTAGCACCGCAAGTCAGTTCTGTTCTCATAATTTCTTTCTATGGACACTTAAATCTAGCCATCTGACCACTGATACTGTTATCACTTCTGACCATTTTTTTCATTGTCCAGGAATTTCCTATTATTAAAAAAAAATCCTTATAATATCGCTAAGAAATGAAGCTTATCAGCTTTGAATTTTAACTTTAGTATGAAAATTTTATTTTCCGAAAGGATTTCTACGTTCTGTAACAGTTTTTTGTGTTTGTTTTTTTAATTGCGTTGAAATCTTAGCACTGCCTGTTTGTTTACTTGGCTCTTTTCTGAAAGCCCTGCTGATATTCAATAGCTTTTCAATTGCTTTACATTTTTTTCTTGGAAAATTAGGGTTCTCTCATTCCACAGTACCTAAAAATTATATTTGAAAATAATATAAGTACAATTTTTAGATTATGGCTTTACTCTTTGATCATTTCCCCCAAATCCAATATTAAATATTCATTGGTTATTTTGGCTGGGGTTTGGGTAGGGAAAGGGGGACTGTTTTAGTTGGTCTTAGGAAGGATGATATAAAATAGGAATTCAAAACTTTCAAAGGTAACTTTTTTTCAGAAAAAATAATAATCAACATTCATAGCCCTTCAACAAGGTATCAAATCTTTAGAATCCTTAATAGGTGCAATAGGTGCAATAGGTACAATGTCCATAGGAATTAATTTTGCTCATGGTTTCCACATTACTGTCAAGGGCCTTCAAGAACAATAATGCAGCATAATTTACTGCACCTGACCTCCCATCCCTTGCTTTTAAGCCGTCTTCCAAGAAGGATTTGTAAAGCCATATTGTATTAGCAAAAAATCAATCAATCAATCAATACCAGAGAAAGCAAAGTTTACAAAAATAATTTCAGAGTGGTTATTTTATTTCAGCTTCACAATAATTTCCTCATGTATGCATTTCCTACATTTTACAATTGGACAAAGAGGGTTAAGACCTTGCGTGATTCCAAGACTTGTTCTGTCCTCTGCTAGCTATTTGAAATATGGTCCGTGGACCAACAACATAAGCATCATCTGGAAATTTGTGAGAAATGCAGGATTTTAAGCTCCTCCCCAGATCTACTGAATCAAAATCTGCTTCAGGGCATTTTGCTGTTGTGGGTTTGTATGTGTATGGGTTCAGAATATGCCACCCTAAAATATGCCATGTTGGCATATTGATTATTTTGAATTAAAGTTACTTGAGAAACAGCCAGTGTAAGAAGGACACTCAGATCTTCCTTCATCCCTCTGAGAGCAGGAAATAAATCTCTCATGTGAAAAATACCCTCCCTGTACCAGGAGAATAGAAGACATTTTTATTACCAGAGACAGAGAATTTAGGGCTGAGAAGGCTGTATAAACAAACCTTGTTAATTTTTCACCATTTATTGCCCCTCGCCCAAACCTTTCTGCCTTGTGAATTCTATAAAGATTTATTGTTTCTTTGTCTAAAAGGTATAAAAGCTTCCAGTTCTGGTCACTTTTTTCAGTCTCGTATATTCGTGGGCTCCCATAAGTACATAAATACCATATTTTGCTGCGTATAATGCTCTCACATGTAAAATGCACACCCATGTTTTTGGCCCAAGTTTTCAGGGGAAAAAAATCTTTCGTTTTAACTTTTTTTTTTTTTTTCTTTTTTAGCTGAGCCATCCTATCACCTGTTGGCAGCTCAATGGCAACTCAGCTCAGGCCGTGCATCGAACAGCTGTTGCTCAGAGCGCAAACTCTTGCGCGAGCTCTTAACCAACTGAGCCACTCAGCCGGCTCTCGTTTAACTTTTTAATTAAAATTTTTATTTGCTTACATTTAGGTACTTGTTTTTTGTATTATAAAGGTATTTTAGCATTTATTTTTAAGATATTATGGTACAAGAAATTTTATGTACCTGTAAAAATTTATGATATTTATGCATCATAGAAGTCCAAGAACTCTTCATCATTGCAAGTTCATCATAAGTTCAACAAAACTGATTATCATATTCCAGGGTATTATTTTGTATATGGATATTGTTATTGATTTCTAGAGTTACACTTTTCTATAAGTATAAATAAAAGGTTTAAAACATTTATATAGATACGGAATTAGTACTACCCATGTATAATGTGCATCCTTATTTTTCCCTCACAAACTTGGGCAAAAAGTGTGCATTGTACATACAGCAAAATATAGTCATTAAATTTGTTTTTCTCCTGTTAATCAGTTTTTCTTATTACAGGAATGTCTCAGCCAAGAACCTCTGAGGGTAGAAGGGAATTTTTTTTCCTCCCCTACAAATGTTTGTTTTTCTCATCTTTTCAGTTTTAAACTTTTCAAATCTATGGAAAAGTGGCAAGAATACTACAATATAACATATGCCCTTCACACAGAATCCCCTGATTAGTAACATTTTGCCTTATTGCTTTCTCGTTGCCCCTTGTATGGCTCAATCATTCTCTCTTTCTCTCTCCCCAAGTAAAATCCATTTAACACATTCCAGGGAAAAACCAAATTGTTTCTTTTAATTAAATTACCTTATCATGAATACTATGCTAATTCCCCAATTGCTGGTCTAAATTTGTTCTCTGCATCAAATTAGGAAAGTGACCACAGTTACTTAGAAACTGCTGGGGAAGAGGCTATAGACAGCACACACCAACCACACTGTCCCCCTCTTCCTTTTCACTGCTGGCCTTTCTGTGGCATTTCTTTGATAGTCACAGCAAAGGTCAGCAGGGGCCAGGTCCTTGAAGAAGGGAAAGCAAGTAGCAAAGGCAAGATACTACCTCATAGCTAGTAATTCATACTTTCGTATATCTCCAAAGGTGGCAAATCTTTATTCTTTGAGAGGTGATGATTCAATTTTTATAAATAGCGAAAAATTACTCAGAACTCAAATTGGTGAACAAAGTCAGTGGTCAACTGAATAATGCTATTCTGTGTTCAAGATCATGTGTATCTGTGAAGTAATGGCACACATACAGGCAACTGCATTGAAATAAGCACAGCTTTCCAAGGTGACTCCACTGAAGAGAAACACGTGTATATCACTATCTACACGCCAGTATGTTTGTTTAAAAAATCTGTCTTGTCAGGCCCTTCTATATGCATCTAATAGAACAGAAAATTGGATAAATCAAAAACCTGTCTAGAAAGCAATTTGTCAATGTGTTTCATTAGCCCTAAAGATGTCTATACCTTTTGCCCTAATAATTTCACTTTTAGTAAACTATGCTGCAGGAATAATCAAATATGTGTTAAAAGATAAAAGTTAAAAGGTATTGATCACAGAGTTATTTTAAATAGAAACATGAAATGAACTCAACCAAAATTTTCCAACTTACATAATAGACTAAATGATTTATGACATTCTAACCAATGCTTAACCTAATAACATAAAATTTTATGATATTGAAAAAAAAGTAAGATATAAAACTATATACAGCACAATTATAATTAGGCTATAAAATATATGAATATAAAAAAACGGAAGGAAATACAATAAGATATAAAGAATGGTTCTCTTTAGTGGAGGCAGTTATGGGTGATTTTATTATCTTTTCCTTAATATATGCAATAAGTATATGTTACTTGATAATAAGAAAAAACATCTTTTAAAATATTCTTATTATCTAGTATCACTCTGTAGAGAAAGACCAATTCATATCAGCTTTTCTTTGCCTATTTACAAGAATATATATATATATATATATATTCTGATATTTGCATCACAGATAATTGTTGTTGCATAGATAAAGGCAAGAAGCATTTTATTTACAGAATTGTTTGTGGCATAAAATTTTTTAAGACTACCTCCACCAAACATCCCTGAGACACGCAGTCCAAAAGGTCACTCAAGTAACTATTGGGTTATCGGAAAAGTCATGACACATTTTTGCAACAAAATACATAGAAAAAATATGTCATGACTTTTTTAACAACCCAATATCACACAGAGCACCAATTATGGTGTGTTCTCTGCCTTTACAAATAATAACTTGATACCACATATGGGTTCTTCCTATCGCCCTTGCTTTTTTTGTTCCTCAAAGCTTTGTCCTCTGATTGTTTTGTTTCATTCTTTCCCTGTACTCACAGGATATCATCTTATAAAATATGATCACAGACCAAAGTCCTTTAAATCAAAATGTATTGAAAGTTGAGAGACCACCGACAGAGCAAAGCTTTGATTTACAGTGGCTTGATTCATTGAGATAGTGTGATGGAGTCCAAGTTCAATCAGATATTTCACAAGTTGCCTGATCCACTCAGCAGTTCCCTGAGCTCCTGGACATGGATACAAAGGACTATTGTGCAGTCTTGACAAGTAGCAGATTATCAGGATGAAATGTAATGACACCTAGGGGCAGGCACCTATTTTTGACAATCCATCCAAGGGAGGAAAAATCAGAAAACAGACCCAAAGAACATCCCAAAAGTTATCAATGTAAGCCTGTTCTGTTTGTGCCTTAATGAAAAGAAGCCAGAAATACACTTTCCGTGTATTCTTCAATAAATGGTATGAAAACTTGAAAACTAAATATTGGGTATGCTCTTTTGTTGTGATCTTCTATTGATCCAGGGCAATGTGCAGAACTAATATGCATTAATAATTCAGACTTTAACTTTCTTTTTAAATACATGTTTAGGGAAAGGCAAATATTTAGCGAGAAATGGAAAGACCAGACTCCTAGTACTGATAGCAAGTCCGCCTTTTCTCTGAGCATTGTACAACAGGTTTACAGTTATGAATAGCTATGTCAGGCCCTGCTTCCTTAAAACCAGAAGGGAAAAACTGGTGTAGCACAGCTATTAAATGTAAAACCCTAAGAACATTCCCTTTCACAGGTACCACTGAATTTGAGTTAGCTTATGATGATGGTAATCATAATGTGGAAAGCAAAATGAGTTTAGAGTTTGAAGAGCTGAGTTCAAGTCTTAACTGTTTTGTAAAATTGGATAATTCTTTCCTGACCTAATGAGGTCTCACTAAGGAGCAAATAAGATGAAATATGAAATGATTTTTAAACTCTGAAACAATAATACCTTGCCTTTGTTGACAACTCACTACAAGCCAGACATTGTCCTGTTTAGTCCTCACTACAAAACTGAGAAGGAAAATATTATATCTCTTTTTACAAGTGAGCAACCTGAGGCCCAGGAGACAAAGTAACTTCCATATAGCTAGAAAGTAGCAGAGCCAGAGTTGAACCCAGAGTTGGGATGTGGTACTCTGCCTCTCTGTGTTTTATCCTTGTGTTACTGTTTTTAAGACCTTGTGGGTCCCAGATAACATCAGCTTTACACATACCTGTGATTGCCCAAAAATGACCCCAAGAGCTTACTTTGTCCAAGGCAGTAGCCACTAGTCACATAGGACTATCTAGCTGTTGAAATGTGCCTAAGGAAACCAAAGAACTAATTTAAACTTTAATTTTTTTTAATTTAACTTTTTAAAGTTAAATTTAAAATCTGATACTCAATTCGGTTATTGGAAAACTCTCAAGTATACTTAAAACAACTTGGGTACGAAAATCTACTTTTTAACTATAAATTTTACGAAATTTAAGTACAGATCAAGTATTTCCAAAGAAAATTTTGTGCCCGAATTGAGAGGTTTCTGTAAATGCAAAATGATTCCAAAGACTTAGTATTTTAAAAAAGAATGTAGGGGGCCGGCCGAGTGGCATGATGGTTAAGAACTGGCTTGGGACGCCAGAGGGCCCCGGTTCGGATCCCACATATGAGGGCCAGTGACACTGCCCTCCACAGCTAAGATGCTGAACAACAGCTCAACCTGGAGCTGGGCTGCCGTGAGTCGCTGGCGATGGTGTAGGCTGCAGCCCCTGTGGCAGTGGGTTGCAAGGGCTACAGTGTGTAGCCAGCAGCCAGTGTGAGCGGCCAGCAGCCACAGTGAGCGGCCGTCCAGAGACCAGCGACTGATCTGCCTCACCTGGGAAGACTGCAATGATGGTGCCAACTTGGGCCAGTGAAGCAACGTCCTCCACAACTAGACTGAAGAACAAAATGACAGCAACTTGTCTGTTCCCCTTCCCCCAATTCCCCAGCACTGTTCCCATCTCCCCAATTCCCCAATAAAAATCTTTAAAAAACAAAAAGAATGTAGGGGTAGCCAGTTAACTCACTTGGTTAGAGCACAGTGCTCATAACACCAAGGTTGCCAGTTCAATTCCCACAGGAGCCACTGAGATGTGCCCTCCACAACTAGATTGAAACAACTATTTGTATTTGACTTGGAACTAATGGGTCCTGGAAAAACACACAGTTCCCCAATTTCAAAAACAAATAAATAAATAAATAAAAAGTTTAAAACAAAACCTTTAAAAAAAAAGAATGTAAAATATCTCAATAACTATTTTTGTACTGATTACATGTTGAAATGATAATATTTTGGCTATAGTAATTCCAAGAAAATATATTATTAAAAATTCGTTTCACCTGTTTCTTTTTACTGTAGCTACTAAACACTCAAAATTACATATATGGCTCACATTATATTTCTGCTGACCAGCACTGGCTTGGAAAAGATGTCAGCAGGCACTGGGAGCTCTCTCTTCCTCCTGGCAGGCAGGGCTATCAGAAACTTGGCCTCCCTACCCTAGCTGTAAGTTACTGTGGGCCCCTTACAGGTCCCCAAAGGCAAGGCAACTTGCTTTCCCAGACAACTGACCATGAAAGCCCTGGGTCCATTGTTGTCCCCCTTGATGAGTTTATTCTCATGTTTGCCTCTAAGTTGAGCAATCAACAAGAAGGCAGGTCCTGCTAGGGAATATATACCCCCAAATATATACCCCCAATGCATCCAGCACGGTGTCCTATACCCAGCACACTTTTCGTAGATGTCATGTACCTCATACCTTGTTGAACCTTGCTTTATGTTTCCCTAATAAAGCCTTTCTAACCCCTAGAACTGTAGGATTTGCTTTGCCTAATGACAGTGGTGACTACAATGGGACCCACCCACAAATATACAAATATTCCCACAGGGGCTCTTGGGAATATTTGGAGAGAAGGGTCCAAGGAAAAGACTAAACGTCCGGCTAATAGGAAGGCAGACACTCAAAGAGCACTGAGACTTGTGATCTTATTATAAATGTGACACATGTATACTTACCCCAGGAGAAGCCAAGGACATACTGGTTACATTTGTAACCACTGTCAGTCCCTTGAGTCACATTATCTTATAAAAACATAAGTGGCAGCAATGCGAAATTCCTGTACTAACTCACAATACTGCATTTAACCCTGAATAAAGCAGAAACACAACATTATTCATATACTCCAGGGACAAGGGACTCCCTATCCACTGTTGATGAGAAGATCCACCTCTGTGTATTGCGAATCAAACGTCTACTGAGAGTATCCAACTATGTGCAAGGAGGTAAAAAAAGATATTAGAACAGTAATGTGAAATCATGTAAAAAACACTGGGTTTTTCATTATGTGATCTGGGTCTGTTTCCTAATCTGAAACGATGATAATAGTCCTCCTATGGGTATTGAGAGCCTTAAATTGATTGTGTATTTTAATTGTCTAGACAGGGTGTGACACACACCAGAGACTTTAAATCTTAGTGCTCTCCCTCTGAGGGATAAAAGAGTGAAAAACAGTTCCTTCCCTGAAAGAGTGAACCCCATAGCAGTGGGGCAGATGGGCAGTAAGGCAATGCTGTAGCCAGCGGGGTAATTGTGTCCCTCTACAGTGACAGGAAGGAAGGAGGGGCCGCTGCTGCGTGTGCATGTGCGTGTGCGTGTGTGTGTGCGTGTGTGGGTTGTGTGGGGGGAGGGGGTGGGTGCGTGCGTGCGAACGTTAACGCAGGCCAACTAGAAGGCAGATGTTCAGAGGTAAGAGGGGGCAGGAGTGTGACACCAAAAATGTAAGAAACTGAACTGATAGGAAATGATGCCAGAACAAAAAATAGGAATGGCTTCCGTGAAAATAAAATTGCTCTCAGCTTGTTTTCTTGTCATTTGCGTTCCTCATAAACGTGTAGCACAGAAAAACCAATTATGAGCCGTGTTTTCAATAATCACAATTTTAAACTAAATATGTTTGCGCTTTGCCAGGATTCTAGATCTTTGTAAAATAAAAACTTGCCTTCTCCTTTTACGACTAGGTGTCTTTTTTTTTTCTGTTCTATCCCAAAATCTCAAATTTGTCCTGCCCGCTTTCTTGATTCCCATGGTCACTGCCATAGCTCAGGCTTCATATCCTCTTCCATGAGTTGTAATTATTCCTGATCATCCTCATTCTCCCAGTTTCTCCTTCCTCTAATCCCTCTGTGACATTGTGACCAGAACAGTCTTTCAGAATCCCACAAGTGTGGGCCGCTGCATTGCTACTCAAGTCATCAAGCAACCCATTTCCTCAGAATAGGCGAGACCACTTGGGACGGACGGAGACTTCAAGACCCAGTCCTGGTGAACTTCCGCCCATCTCTTGAGTAGCCCTACCCCAGACCACCCCGTATTTCAGCGGTACTGGGCATGACACTGCACTCTGACAATCTCCTGCCTTCCTACACCCTTTTCCTTCTTCTCTACTTGGCCTTCAAAGACCCAGATCAAAATGTCACTTATCCTTTAAACTTTCATCCATTCATTCTCCCTTGTTCAACCTCAAGCAGCTTTTACCACACTTTCTCAACATTCATAGAACACTTTGTTCATACCACTAGCATAACTCTAGTAAGTATGTATTGCATACACATTGTTTTCCTCCTTTACATGCATTGTGGACTTTTAGAGAAAAGGGGCTTTTCCTTTTGTTTATCCCCAAGCTTCCTTTAAAGTGTCCAGAATAGAGCAAATTGTCTGAAAATATTCACAGAAAGAAGAAAAACAGGTACAGTAAAAGAAGAAAAGAAAAAGAGAATGTTTCGCAATTGAGTTTAGAATTTATCACAATTGGTTTTTAGCCTCCTTCCCCGAGATGAAGTGGCTGTGCTGTGATCAAAAACAACCCATATTGTTTCTCTGAATGTCACTCACCCCATCTGCAAAACAGAAATAATAGTAATACATCTTACCTCCCTGGGACTGTTGTGGGAGTAAATGAATTGAAAGACCAGCTGTAAATTTTCAATTTTGAATTGAGTCCAAGGTCATTCCAGTTTTTCAAATGTATTTTTCAGAAAAGGAAAATTAGAAATTTGCTCTAAAATTTTGATTGAAAAAAATGTTCTCCTTTGTTGAATAATGATAGGAGATAAAACATGCCACAGTTCCAACTTATTCTCCTTTATTAATGAATTAAGCCACATCAAAAGGCAATAAAAAGGGTATAGGTATAATAGGCTCCTAAGAATCAGTCAAATTTTTATCAGTCATTTTCCCCCCATAAAATGAACACTTCTATTAAAATTATATTACATAAAAGCAGAATTTTAATGTGTGAAGATTCTTTAAAATCATGAGACCACCTGGTAAAAGGGAGGCTTAAAACTATTTTTGCCTTCATAGAAATTAGAAATGAAAGGAATACAGAAGTGAATGAAATTAGAAAATGCAAAGCCAAAATAGTCACAAAATAAAATGTGCTCCTCAAATGTGGAAGTATCAGGACATCCAACACAAGATGCCCATAGGTAAGAGTGTTAGGCTCTTGGTCAGCCGTGACCACGGGAACTGAGTTCTTCATGTGTAGAAAGATCACCTGGGTTATTCAGGAAGGCACAACTTCAAGTGAAGGAGCAATGTGGGACTAGACAACAAGAATTATGACATCACAGCATAGCTGAAAACATGAATTACTTGCCAACAAGCTATAGGCCTCAAGAGAGTGTCACAGTAGGCAAAAATACAATACAGTTCCAAGGGTGGTCACCCCAGATGAAAGCAGGCTTCTCAAAGAATAGGAAAAGAATGCTGTTGACAAAAGAATGTTCAAACCTATAGTAAAGTTTTATATGAGTTTATCTGGGCCAAATTTTTGAGGAAAAACCCAGGAGAAAGAACTCAACAGACTGAGAAAATGCTCTGGAAATGGCAGTTTTGCAGTTCCTTTTATGAATTTAGAATCAAAGGAGAAATTTTAAAGAAGGTTACACAAAACCCATTGCTGTTAGATGAAGGGGGCGGGAGAAAGCAAAATACCTCTTTTACATTGGTGAGTACAGGGTAGTTAAAAACCAACATTTACAGCACACAGAGATGGTGTGGGGGCGCAGGATAACAATGAGGGATTCTGTGGTCTCATGCTTTCGTGGTCTTACTCTCTGGTGCCTATGGTTGTGCCTTTGAGGGGTCTAGAAAAAAAAAATGACTCTGACATTTCAGAGGTATGTTATCCTAGATGCATAAGAACAATAGACAGGGCTCACTTAAGGTAAAGACTGACCTTTGCTAAAGAAGCTATAGGCCTGGGACGTGACTACCCACCACGGCCTCCCCAGTTAGGAGCCTGTGATCAGACCATCTTGTGTGGTTACTTTTGGTCATTGACCTTATGAGGCCGGCCATGTGGCAACTCCTCAGCTCCTCAGGTTTGTAACATAGCCCCTTTTTCGTTCACAATGCATTTGGTAAATTTGTATTGATAATCAAGCAAGCTGTGATGTCACTTTAAAAATAAGACTATGGCGATGAATAGAAAGCATTTCAAATTTAGAAGCATCGCAATAATAAGCATAAAACTTCATACACTGTATTTGTAAATAGTTGGGGGATGTGAATATTTGTCTTGATCCTCTCTGAGGAATTTCAATTTGAAAAACGAAAAATGTATGTGAGAACAAGGTTCTTCCAGGGTATAAGCTGAGCACCTTGGAGGGTGCATCGCCTGCCTCATTGTTCCCTGGGACACAGCTAAGGAAATCAGTTTTCTTACACCCACTCTCCCCCAGGTGTACTAGAAGAACTGGCTCTCCCAAGGATCTTCATTCACTGTTTAAGAGTCTTTTATAAACAGGAAAAATCTAGCTCAATGCATTCAATGTATTTAAGAAATCTACAAGGCCACAAATCACTATTATTATTACCTCCCTTTTGGATTTTTTACCTCACTGCCAGCCATCAATACTAACAACACTTTACATTGGAAAATCTGGTCCTAGTTCCCAAAGCATTAGCTCCTTTGATCTTCAGAACAACCCAGAGCCTCTTAGAGGAGTAGGTGCTGTGTTTTAATCACTTGGAGGGAAAGAGACTGTGAAGGGCTGAGTTTCTCATGTGCAAGGCTTTGGCAACGGGCTTAGGCTACAGATGGGCAGAGGGAGGGGAGACCAAGGCACAATGCTCCGAGCAGGGATTAAACATCCAAATCGGCAAGAGAACAGCTGTAGCCCCTTTACATCACAGTTTTAAAATTCTGAGCGTATAAGGAACTATAAAAATCACAAGTAGGCCCTGGATCATAACAGATGAATAAGGGATTTATAATCTTTAAACTGCAAGGAGAATGGCGTACATTTGTAACATTTCCTATTTTGATTACAATCATTGTCCTGAGAGCAGATTCATGTTGTGCCTTTTCTGATTCTTTTTGCAATCCATCACAAGGAGACAACAGAATGGGAGACAATAAACGCCTCTGTAACGTCAGACCTTTCTGTTTGGTTTTTCTTTTCTTTTTCTCTTTCTCTCTCTCTCTTTTGTTTTGGCTTTTTGTTTTGTTTTGCTTCCTTGTTTGTCATAATTTGAGTAGTCATTTTATATTGTACATTGTTGTATTTTATATTGTTAGCCTGTTAACCACTTCATTAACCTGAGAAGGGGAGATGGTCTGGACAATTAGCTCCCAGAATATTAAAAAGGTTAAAGCACAAAGCCTGCTGCTTAGTGCTTTTCATAAACTAGCTAAGGTATTAAATTCTGATGTCTTGTTCCAAGTTCCCAGCCTGTAATCATGAGAAATGGCACAAAGCAAGGCTCTTCCTGAATTGTTTTAAAATGACATTCTTCTTCTAATGCTTTTATGTCACATGCAGTTTATACGTCAATAAACCTTGGGGAAATTTCTACCCCTCCCTTCCTTACAACATTCTACTACAACAGAATGTCCTTTATTCCTTCATAGGGACTTTTTTCAGCTCAATCTATTTTCCTTTGTATTAAAAGAACTTCTATAAAATTGATAAAAAACCTCTATAACAACCAAAAAGTCTCTATTTTTCTAGAAATATACCATTCATGAAATGCAATGTGAAGATATCAGAGCTCATATTCAAGGAAACAAATACAAAAGGCTTAGACCCAGTGCCTCTGGGCTCTAGCCTGACTATTAACTATTATGGCCTGAAGTAGGGTCATAGCAGTGTGCGCCTACCTGTATTATTGTGCTATATGTACAACCATCTGGAAAACTATAGCTGCACCAATGCAAGAAAAAAAAAAGACATGAATTAAGTTACATTTTTCAGGTGTTATTCCAATCCCACAGTTGGGTAAATGCAAGGATGACCTAAAAATCCAGGAATTTCTAAATTAAAAAGGAAAAAATAACTTTTTCTTCTCTGTATTGATTATATTTTTCACTCTTGGTCCAGCTAGATTGCTTAGGCCAGCGGTTCTCAACCTTCCTAATGCCGCGACCCCTTAATACTGTTCCTCATGTTGTGGTGACCCCCAACTATAAAATTATTTTCGTTGCTACTCTATAACTGTAATTTTGCTACTGCTATGAATCGTAATGTAAATATCTTTTTGTGTTCCGATGGTCTTAGGCGACCCCTGTGAAAGGGTCGTTCGACCCCCAAAGGGTTCGCAAACCATAGGTTGAGAACCGCTGGCCTAGGCTTTTGTAACATAGAAAATATCAAGCATAAGAAACTGATAGCATGCCCATAGCTGAACTTACTTTATAGAATTACACTCCTATCCCCATCACCTATACTCCAGCTGCCCTTGGGTGGCTTTACACACAGGTGACATTTGGGGCCTATGGGGAGTTTCTCCTTGGAGACTGCAAAGCTTGGGGTAAATTATACCACCATGTGTAGCACAGCTAAGAGCTCATTAAAGCATTTCCACACAGTGCTTTGTGATGGATACGGCAGCCTCAGGAATTCCAGTTGGATATATAAACAGCTTCTTGTTGTTTGTTATTCTAACTGTGTCCATTATAAAAATGTAAATGATATGTATACTCTGTCTTCATTTGCATGTAAATTTGGCAAGCAGTATTGAAAAAAAAAGAAGTCTGGTCACCCACTTATTTTACCAATCACTATTCTTCTCAGACAATAGATTAACTCATTTGTTCATTCACTCATTTCTTCCACAAACATTTATTCTACATCTACTATGCAGTAGGCAGAGTGAGAGGGTAACAGGCATGAACTATACAAAGATGATAAGGAGATAGTCCCTACCCTCAAGGAGCATATGGTCTAGTGGGAAGAGAAATACTCACATATAAATTACCAGTATTATTTGTTTGTTAAGTGGTAGAATTTACATACAAATAAAATTCTGTCAGGAGACCCACACTGGCAGGTTTAACAGAGATGTTATTTGAGTTGCATTTTGAGGGATACATAGGACATTTCCAAATGGAGACAGTGTAAAGAACATCATTGCTAGAGGAAAGAGCAAAGACATGGAGAAGATGTGTCAAAGGAATGCAACTTTAGTTCTGTCCTAAGCAAAATGTACTTAAGTAAAGAAAATTCACTTTCTGTTGCCTCCCTTCCCCTTCCCTACATCACATAACACAGGTAAACAATACAAATAATGTAAAACTTTGCTTCTGTTTCTCTCTACTTTTATGAACAAAAATAAGATTTTGTGGGCCTGCCGAGTGGCGCGTTGGTTAAGAGCTGGCTTGGGACACCAGAGGGCCCCGGTTCAGATCCCACATATGAGGGCCAGTGACACTGCCCTCTACAGGTAAGATGCTGAACAACAGCTCAACCTGGAGCTGGGCTGCCGTGAGTCGCCAGCGACAGTGTAGGCTGCAGCCCCTGTGGCAGTGGGTTGCCATGGGCTACTGTGTGTAGCCAGCAGCCAGCATG
>NW_017731670.1:2054619-2059138 GCF_001890085.2 Hipposideros armiger
AAAAAAAAAAAAAGATTTTGTTACTAACAACTACAAAGACAGCAACTAGGATTTCTGGAGAACATGACAGAGTAGATAAATGCTGTGCCAGCCTCCTCTCAGGACCATATCAATTACAACTAAACCACAAAACAGCCATCATTGAGAATCACCTGAAGTCTAGTTGAACCAAAGCCCTACAGCTGTGGACATAGAGAAGAAACCACCTTGAGACTGGCAGGAGGGGCAGAGACATGGAACAGACTGGCCCCATATCACCTGCGTGTGACCATTGAAAATTGGGAGGGATATCTTGGCTATGGAGGTCCCCCTAGAGGAGCAAGGGGTCCTGGCCCCATATCAGGCTCCCCAGCCCAGGGTTCCAGTGCCAGGGAGAGAAGTCTCCATAACTTACGATTGTGAAAACCAGGGAAGATTATTTCTGAGTGAGACAGAAGGTAGCTGGGGCCACAGGTATTCCTCTTAAAGAGACTATACATGGACTTACTCGTTGACATGTCTGTACTCACTCATTCTGAGCTCCAGCGCTGGGGCAGGAACTGAATTACCTGGCTTCAGGGAGAGGGCTGGAGGGGCAGCTTTCTCCCAGAGGAACTGGCGGAAGCCATGTTTCTTTGCTGAGCCCCCTACCTCCCTACGTGCAGACACAGGTGGCTGCTATTTCTGAGTCCCCATCAAACCGGCTACCGCCTTTCGTCTGCCCTGCCCTGGTGATTCCCTGAGATCCCTCTACACCTACCTTTCAGGCACACCCAAGCTGCTTCCAGTGGCTTTTCCATACAAACAACCTGTCTTAGCTCACCCTGCAGACTTTCAAAAAAACCTCTCAAAGGTTCACAAAACCCAAACAAGCAGCATCTGGCTTTGGAGTTCCCATACCTCTGGCTAAGCAGCCTTAAGCCCACACTAGCAACAGCTGGCCTCAGTTTGTAGATTGACCTCTCAAGGCACCTTTAAGCCAAGTGCAGGCAACAGCTGTCTACAGATTGCTTTGTGGTTCATACCAGCTGGCCCCAGGCAGATCACAAGCTGCAGTTCTACTTGGCTTGCAGCACATCCTCTCTCAGGAGTCCCCAGGGCTGGCATACCTGATGGCCAGCTTTGGACCAAGCAGATCACCTGACCATGACACACACAAAGGCCAGAGTGGACAGGCACCAGGGCCTCACAAAGCAAACCCTGCTCTGTAGAGTCAGCCCCTGTACCACAGCTCCTCCACTGAAGTCATGCCATTCCTCACAACCAAGCAGACTGAGAGTCAATTCCTCCCATTGATGTGCAAAATGCAACCAGGCTCGACTACAATAGGAGGGCACACACAACCCATACAAGGGACAAACCTGGAGCACCTGACTCTGGTGACCAGGGAGACTGCACCACTGGATCCCACAGGACACCTACTACATAAGGCCACTCTACTAAGATCAGGAGTCATAGCTGTCCTACCTAATACATAGACAAACACAGCAAGGCAGCCAAAATGGGGGAAATAAGGAAACATGTCCCAAACAAAAGAACAGAACAAAACTCCAGAAAAAGAACAAAACAAAACGGAGACAAACAATCTATTAGACACAGAGTTCCAAACACTGCTTATTAGGATGCTGGATGATCTCAGGGAGAACTTCAACGAAGAGGTAGGAAACATAAAAATGGAGATAGAAAACATAAAAAAGAACCAGTCAGAAATGAAGGCTACCACAACTGAAATGAAGAATACATTCGAGGGAATCAACAGTAGATTAGATGAAGCAGAGGACTGAATCAGTTATTTAGAAGATAAGATAGCAGAAAATACCTAATCAGAACAGCAAAAAGAAAAAAGAATAAAAAAACCTGAGGATAGTTTAAGGGACCTCTGGGACAACATCAAGCATACCAATGTTCACATTTTATGGCACCAGAGGAGATGAGAGAGAGCAAGGAATTGAAAACCTACTTGAAGGAATAATGATGGAAAACTTCCTAACCTGGTAAGAGAAATAGAAATACAAGCCCAGGAAGTGCAGAGAATCCCAAACAAGATAAACCCAAAGAGGCCCACACCAAGATACATCATAATTAAAATGTCAAAGGCTAAAGACAAAGAGAGAATCCTAAAAGCAGCAAGAGAAAGACAGTTAGTTACCTACAAGGGAGCCCCTAGAAGACTGTCAGCTGATCTCTCAACAGAAACTTTGCAGGCCAGAAGGGATTGGCAGGAAATATTCAAAGTGATGAAAAGCATGGACCTACAAACAATATTACTCTACCCAGCAAAGCTATCATTTAGAATTGAAGGACAGATAAAGAGCTTCCCAGACAAGAAAAGCTAAAGAAGTTCATCACTGCCAAACCATTATTACAACAAATGTTAGAGGGACTTCATGAAGAAGAAGGAGGAGGAGGCGGAGGAGGAGGAAACAAAGAACATCAAAAATATGAATAATAAAATGACAATAACTACCTATCAATCAACAATTACTTTAAATGTTAATGAATTAAATGCTTCATCAAAAACATAGGTTGGCTGGGGCCGGCCTAGTGGCACATTGGTTAAGAACTGACTTGGGACACCAGAGGGCCCCAGTTCGGATCCCACATATGAGGGCCAGTGACACTGCCCTCTACAGCTAAGATGCTGAACAACAGCTCAACCTGGGGCTGGGCTGCCGTGAGTCGCCGGCGACGGCATAGGCTGCAGCCCCTGTGGCAGTGGGTTGCCATGGGCTACCGTGTGTAGCCAGCAGCCAGCATGAGCGGCCAGCAGCCGCCGTGAGCGGCCATCCAGAAGCTGGGGACTGATCTGCCTCACCCGGGAAGAGCACAATGATGGTGCCAACTTGGGCCAGTGAAGCAACGTCCTCCACAACTAGACTGAAGAACAAAAAAAGGACAGCAACTTGTCTGTTCCCCTTCCCCCAATTCCCCAGCACTGTTCCCATACCTCCAATTCCCCAATAAAAATCTTTAAAAAAAAACAAAAACAAACAAAAAAAAAAACATAAGGTGGCTGAATAGATATGAAAACAAAACTTTTACATCTGCTGCCTAAAAAAGACTCAACAAAGGCTATAAAAAGAGAGAAAGAAGGATCCAGTATTCCCACTTCTGGGTATTTATCCAAAGTAATCCAAACACTAATTTGAGGGGACATGTGCATCCATGTGTTCACTGCATCATTGTTTACAATGGCCAAGATGTGGAGGCAGCCTAGGTATCCATCAATGAAAGACTGGATAAAGAGGAGGTGTACACATATACAATGGAATATTGCTCCACCATGGATGGGAATGGGTTCTTGCCATCTGCGGCAGCATGAATGGACCTGGAGGATATTGTGCTGAGGAGCATATTACGTGAGACAGAAAGATAGATGCAATGTGATTTCGCTTATATGTGGAATAAAGAACAAAACAAACAAGTAAAACAGAAACAAACAGATAGAGAGAACATGTTTTATGGTTGCCAGATGGGAGAGGAGTTTGGGGGTGAGTGAGAAAGGTGAAGGGATTAAGAAGTACAAATTGGTTGTTACACAGTAGTCATGGGGATGTAGGGTGTGGAATAAGGAATATAGTCAATAATATTGTAATAACTATGTGTGGTGTCAGATGGGTGCTAGATTTATTGGGGTGATAGATGGAGGAGACTGGGGGACAGGGTGAAAAAGGTAAAGGAATTAAGAAGTATAAATTGGTAGTTACAAAATAGTCAGGGGGATATAAAGTAAAGCACAGGGAATATAGTCAATGATAAGGTAATAAGTATAGTGCTAGCTGGGTACTAGTCAGGGGGATCACTTCTTAAATTATACCACTGTCTAACCACTATGCTGCACACCTGAAGTTGATACGAAATAATATTGAATGTCAAAATAAATAAATAAAGTGTAAAAAAACAAAACAAAATGACAGCAACTAACTTGGGTATTATGCTCTTTCACACCATCTCCCTTGATCTCACGAGTCTTAGGAAATAATCAAACCAGCCTTGTTGAGAATTGCCAGCTGACTAAGGCCTACCTGAAATTAGGAACAAATGTTTATGCAGAGCATGAGAAGCTTTCAAGGGGGTCAGTTAAGATTTCAGGCTACAGTGTCTTCTGCTGTGCAGTTGCATTGCAGGGACTGGCTGAGCATGGTTCCTGCCTTCTCAGGTCTAATTGGATGTCTCCAGTAGGCTTGTACCACATGAGTGTAGAACAGATGACTTCTCAAGGAGCTGGTTACTGCCCCAGCAGTGAAGTAGTACAGGGGCTATATTTTCTAAAGACAAAATGAAAACACATGATCTGGTAATAGGACCTGGCATCTAAATGCAAGAGCGTCTTGAAAACTGTTGAGATGGAAAGGTGCAGCCACCATTTCTCGGAGGAGGACCTGTTCTCTATACCAGGGCTGTCCAACAAAAGCATAACATGAGTCGCAAAAATGAGCCACACATATAATTTCAAACTTCCCTTATAGCCACATTAAAAACATAAAATAAATAAATAAATAAATAAATAAATAAATAAATAAATAAATAAATAAATAAA
>NW_017731670.1:2059248-2100195 GCF_001890085.2 Hipposideros armiger
GCCGTGAGTCACCAGCAACAGCATAGGCTGCAGCCCCTGTGGCAGTGAGTTGCCATGGGCTACCATGTGTGGCCAGCAGCCAGCGTGAGCGGCCAGCAGCCGCAGTGAGCGGCCGTTTAGAAGCTGGCGACTGATCTGCCTCACCCGGGAAGAGCGTAATGATGGTGCCAACTTGGGCCAGTGGAGCAACGTCCTCCACAACTAGACTGAAGACCAAAACGACAGCAACTTGTCTGTTTCCCTTCCCCCAATTTTCTAGCGGTTCCCATCCCCCCAATTCCCCAATAAAAATCTTTAAAAAAAAAATACAGGTGAAATTCATTTTAAGAATATATTTCATTTACGTTAATCTGTCCAAACTATTATAATTCCAAAATGTAAGCAATATTTTAAAAGTATTAACTGGACATCTGACTCTTTTTTTCATACTAAGTCCTTGACATCCAGTATGTATTTTCCACTGAAGCACATCTCAATTTGAACTAGCCACACTGCATGTGCCCAGTAGCCAAGAGTGTCTGCTGGCTATGGGACTGGACAGCACAACTCCATATCAAAGGAACTAACTGTGAGCCTCCCTTCCCTGCATCACTCTGTATTGACAATAATCCCCAAGTAACCAAAGGATTACCCAAAGTTAATCAAGACTCTGGCTAATAACATATAGCAAAAACAAAAATTATTCATTTATTCACTTAGAAATCATTGGCTCAACAACTGTAATTGTGTGTCAAGTTATATGCTTGATGTGGGAACACACAATGAAATTGGACTTGGTCTCTGCTTTCAGAGTCTAGTCAAAGAGAAACAAAGAAAACAATAGTGATGCAAGGACTTGAATGTGCAGACGGTGTGTGCACAGGGAGCCTTGGGAGCTCAGAGGCACGTCAGGGAAACAGCAAGGAAGAGAGGAGAGCTGGGCATTACGCAGGGCACTGCAGGCCCAGGGAAAGTTTAGCTGGACAGTTGTAAAGTGGAAGGGAAAACATACCTGGAAGAAAAAGGAACATGTGTGAAGACCTAAGACACCATTCTATGGAAGTCAAAAGTAAAATCTGTAATAAAGAGCTTCCAGGGATGTCAGAATATGTTAGGAAACTTTGTGTGTCTGTGTTGCATATGCCCAGTCACAGCTCACATGGCGTGAAACCACAGAGCCTGCAGGCATCCAACACGGAGCTTAGAGTCTTCTGTTAAGTTCCAGGCAAATCCCTGCAACTTGTTTTTAGATGCGGACTATAGGTATCTATTATCAACATTTCAGAACCAAACTAAAAACCCAACAAAGTATGCTGCAAATGTATATGCTGGATATGAATACACATTGCTGTTGTAGTTATTCAAACTTATAGTATTTTTAAACCAAAGGCTGGGGGCTTAAGGTCAGGATGTCTTGCCTATAAAATAGAAATTTTTGTATCAATTCAGAAAACGCTTTGCTAAAATATTTTCAGCAACCGCAACAGAATGACACTTACCTTGGTTGACTCTTTGATGGGAGGCAAGGTCCGTCCCTTGCTTGCATCTCCAGCCATACCTCTAACTTCACCTCTACCGAACACTCACACACTCAAGTACACTGCACCCCTGTCATAGTAAATTACTTGTGGTTCCTGAAATACAAAGCTGCAGCCTCTCTCAGTTGCATGCCTTTGCACGTGTAACTCCCAGATTTCATTGCTAATTTCTATCTGACCAACTCCGTAAAACTCAGCTCAAGTGCAGTCTCCTTGAGGAAGCCTCCCCACCTTCCCCAGTCCCCACCCCTCTGGGCGGGTGCCACTCCCACGTGCTCCCATAGACCCCAGTGAATATCCCCACCATAGTTTTTTCTTCCATTGACTTGTTATCTTCTCCCACAAGACCAACTCCTGGTGGGCAAAGATTTTTTTTTTTTAGATTTTATACCCCCAGCACCTACTCAAGTGCTCAATAAATGATTGACCAATGGATGAATGAATGAAACAATTAAGCATATTGTCTTCAGAACAAAGTGATTCAGGTTGGAGAATTTATGTTATGAATAACGTAGATACAAAAGGCAGAGTTGTGGCTAATCAATCAAATATTTTTTTCAGCAAAGTATTGCATGATAAAGGATATAAAAGCTGTAACCAATTTAAAAGGAAGCAGATTTTGGTTCAAAGTAGAACTTTCTAACAACTAGGGCCATCCCACAAAAGAATGGTCTATCTCCTATAAGCAAATTATGCCTGTGGGCCAAATTCAACCCATCACACATTTTTGTAAATAAAGTTTTATTGTAATACATCCACACCCATTTGTTTACATATTATCCATAGCAGCTTTTACACACAAAGGCAGAGTTGAATAGTTACAACAGCACCCTAAGGCCTGCAAAGCCTAAAATATTTACTATCTGGCCCTTTACAGAAAAAGTTTTCCTGACCCCTGGTCTACTAATGCAGTTGTGAGATTCCCATTTTAGAGAATATTCAAGTAGAGGCTGGATCTGTCCAGGATGCAGAAAGGCTATGTTCCTTAAAGGAGGGAACGGTAACCTTTAAAGTTCCTCCCTCTGGACAGGTCTATGACTATAGGCCTGTTTTTCTATGACAAAAATTGTGTGTCTTTGATTGACAGCCCTTTGCTGGCAGCACTGCTAGCTGTAAAAAGGAAATCATCACCTGTATGGTTATGGTTTAGGTAACGCACCTGACTTCCTTCATACAGCTGACTGCCACTCTGAATACTGAAGGAAACAGCTTTTTGGCTTCCAGAGTCACAAGGGCACTGTCACAGGAAGAAGTCACAAAAGATGGAAAGGCAGCCAAGGGGACAGTAACCTGGCCTGCTGCTGACTCTGCATTTCCCAACCAACCTAAACCCAGGTCTCTGGACCACAGGCATTAATCAGGGGGCAGCCCTTCAGCCTTTGCTGTTCTTTATGAGGCTGGGTGGTCACGGAGGGAAGGGAGCCACCTATGAGATTACCTCTTCTGCTTGCTTTATTCTCCTTGACTCCCCTCAGCAGTGCTGGAGGTCAGGTCTCCAAGAATGCTTTTTCATCCGTTGGCAGGTTTATTTACTAGGAATGAAAAATTCTCAAACTGAAGCGCTCTGGATGAAAAAGAATTCCTCTTCAGAAATCATTTCATTTTCACATATTAGAATGACACACTGTGAAATGTTTTGAATGTTGAACTAAAGCCAAGTGTGTTTGCTGGGGCTGAAATGGCTGCATGCATCCTTTCATTTCCAGAGGGTGGATTAGGGAAGGCTCTGCTGCGTCAGGAGAGAAGCTTCCCTGTATCCTGTGCTGCTGGACAAGGTGCCGCTGCAGAAAACTGGCCAAGGACGGCAGGTTTGGGGGCAAGATGTGTGCTTGCTCCCACCACCACCTCAGTAAAGCACCACAGTCATCTCAGCACAGTTCTGGTATTAGTAGGTATATTGTTCTACAAATAAAGAATGAACAGGAGCAAGTCCCAAAGATTCCATTTTAAAGTGGTTACACGAGCGATCCACAAAGACACTTATATTCACTCCATCCCCTCTTCAACTATCTCCTCACCAACCCTGTCAAGTCCCAGAAGATGCTCAAAGACGAAGGCAGCTGCAAAAACATTTGTGGTAGAAACTATTTATAGCTGTTGTTTACTTCTTTCCAGTGGTCACATTTGAAAATGCTTTCGGGTTCCTAGTAAATCTGCCTTTCCCGCCTGTCCCTTTAGAAAGTGATTCTCTTTCCTTATTTACCACGGCTACTGTATAAACGAGCTGCACTCTTGCTCTCAGATTTCTGCCGACTCTTATTATCAGTCTGAAGCAATTGGCTGCTTTAAAAGGAAGAGGAGAAATCTCTCCAGCATTATGTGGTATAAAGGGAGGATCGTGTAAGTTATAGCTGTCTAGGGCCAGCTGGCTCAATACTTGGCATTTGGTCTTTCTCTCCTCCACCCTCCTCCCCTGTGCTGGAGGATACCTGATGCAATAAAAAAATAATGGAGAAAATTTGCTCCTGTGAAGCCTATTGAAATGCTCCACTGGTAGGAGTGACTAGGTCAGGAGGGGAAGCGTTCGGTCAGTGGGATTCAGAGTGATGCCCCCTCCCTTGAACTCCCGTGGCACCAATTGGCTGAACGAGTCCGTGACATTTATCAAGCCCCGCTCTGCTGTGTTGTCTGTATGTGTCTGTCTCATCCACTCAAAGAGTGTGTAAAAATTCCTTAAAGGTAATATAATCTCACATGTTCTCCTTTCTGCCTCTAATAGCTCCTAGCACGGGGCCTCATCTCTGAAGTCATTTGAAAAAAAAAGAAAAAAATTGGTGTGCTACTTCTGAAGCCTGTGAACTAGTTGGAATACATTTTAAGAATTTTTTAAAAGTTTAAGAGTAATCGGAACACAGACGAGACAGGGACAGATTTTTTCATCCTTCCTCACTGTGATAGGCAGAATAACAGTACCCCCAAAGATGTCCAGGTCCTAATACCCAGAATCCATGAATATGTTATGTGACATGGCAAGGGGGGGGTTAAAGTTGCAGGTGGAATTACGGTTGCTCATCAGCTGACCTCAAAATAGGGAGATTTTCCTAGGTCATCTGAGGTGACCCAATATAATCTCAAAGGTCTTTAAAAGTGGGAGCAGAAAGCAGAAAAAGAGTTAGTGTCAGGGATGCTATGTGAGAACGACTAGTAGCCATTGTTGCTTTGAAGATGAAGGGGGTCATAGGCCAAGCAAGGTGGGCAGCCTCTAGAGCCTGGAAAAGGCAAACAAACAAAATCATTCTCCCTAGCGTCTCCAGGAAAGAATATGGCCCTGTTGATTCCTTGCTTTTATTTAGCTCAGTTCTGATTTCCAGAACTGTAAGCTAATACGTTTGTGTTGTCCTAAGCCACCAAATGTATAGAAGTTTGTTACAGAAGTACTCGTAATAAGAAACTAATAGACTCAATACCCAAGACATGCAAAAAGAAGAGAAGTTTAACATTGAGACACTTTTTTCCTGATAGTTTCTGCCTGCAAGAGGGCCTTCAATCCTGTGTGACAAGAAAGGTTCTAAGTGATAGGCATCAAGCAACTATAAGGCAAAATCTTTGGTCCCCTAGGCCCTTGTTCGCTTCAGGTGATACGTACTATGGAAGGCAGAACTAGCCTTGCTCCTACAGGAAATGAGCAGCTGCCTCTGCAGTGTGATTTCATGGGGAAGGATAAGGTCCCCCAACCTACCATCCCCAAAATGTCCCTCCCTATTCCCCACTGAGCCTTGAGAATGGGGAAAGTAATATCACAGCCAGTTGAATAGGGCACTGTCCCTGCTTTCTGTAAGGAAATCTTATATCTGTGGATGTGAAGGATCCAGCTTGCACAATGGAAACCCACTTGCTATAGTGACAACAAAGTGTCACTTGAAAGTGGTGTCCCCAAACCTGATAAACAGTGGATGTTGCCAATTGAGATAGGGTCAGGGCAATCGATACTGGCTAGATACACAAGTGGACGCATGTAGACATAAGTGTTTGCCAAGCCAGGGAGGAAAATAGAGAGGACTGGGCTCCAAAGACCATCTTTGCTAATATCACAATTCTGCTTACTGTCAACACTTAAAGGTGCAGGCTCCCCAATTCAGCCTATCAAGTTGATTAGCCTGGAAGGGCTGCAAGTGCTGCTTCTATTATATCCTCTGAATGAAATAGGAGCCTCAGGCGTTCTTGTAATTATTTGGTACCCAAGGTACAAGTGAACACATTTATGGGAATTGGCCTCTAGCCCACTTCTTATGAATACACATAAACACACCTTTTATTGCTCAATAATGTTTTCCCTTTTGCAACTTTTTATGAACCACTAAGAAAAAAATGGGGCTTGTATTTTAATTTTTGCAGGAAAAGAAGCCATAGAAATACCAAATCTTCCAAATGGGAACTTGTCTTGCCTGCTGCTTCGACCAAAAATTATTTGTCAAGGGAGTGGTAAAGGCTTCAGCATCAACAACTCGAGATATTAATTTGGTCCAAATTCAACTGACTCACTCTCCAGGCTGAGTTTCTGCATTCCCCTTTATGAGCCCAGCCTCCTTTGCTGGGGTGCTTAAGGGGCAATGCCGCAGAATTCATCAGCTCTCGATGCCTGTGGGATGGGCTCCCCCTGGCTCTGTTACAGATCAGCACTCTCTTGCCTTGGCTTCTGTCCAGAAGAACAAGAAGCTCTTTCATCCATGCACACCTTTCCACTGCCACCTATGCACTGTAAGTCCAGGCCTTTGTGACCGCCGACCTGGGCCATTGCAATACCTTCCTCACTGGTCACCCTGTCTCCAAAATTCACATTCTCCAATTTGCATAACCACTTTGCTGACAAGTTAACATTGAAGGAAAGATATAATATTGCCCCAGCTTAAATGCTTCAACAGTTCTTCATTTCTTTTATCAAGTGAGGTTCAACCTCCTTAACCTGGCATTCAACCTCATACAACCTGGCTCCAAACAACCTTTTCAGATGTATCCCTCACTACCCTCTTTCATGCATTCTGCACTGCTGACAGTCTAGATGGTTTGGCACTCTGCAGTGTACCCTACACATGCCTTTATTCTTGCCACTTTATTCTTTGTTGCAAGCCACAGAAACAGATGTTGGCTACCTTATGCACAAGGGGATGTGCTGGAAGTTAACAGACTTAATGAGCAAGGCTCAGAAAGGACAGAAATCAGAGTTGTTCAGAGGAGGGGGGCGGCTCTGTAACAGGAACTTTTGGACAATCTCTTCAATGCACAGCCAAAGTAAATAAATAAGCCTGAGGTTTTTGAGGGTCTTGTTTTGTTTTGCTTAGTTTTGCCAGTAGACTCAGATTCCAATTCCAGAGAGTATTCAGTTGGCCTGGCTTTGGGTACAGAAAATCAGAGCACCTAGATAGGCAATTTTGTAAACTTATCCAATGGGAGAAGAGGATCCTCCCAAAGCAAATCTGAGTGTTAGTAGCAAAAGAACAATCAACAGAGGTGGGGCATCCAAAAGCAACAAATACCTACAACACATTATCTCCACCTGAAAACTAATTTCAACCTACTCAAGCTCTACCCATCCTTCAAGACCCAGTTCGGACATCATTTTGTTGGCTGAGCTCATCTCTTGCTGTCAACTTCCACTTCATAGTGCATTCCTCTCTTTTAGTCCTCCTTACTATCTTCCTTGTTCATAGTTTGTATGTCATATCCCCTATCTCACTGACTAACTTTGTAATGCGAAAGTCACCTCCCCTTCCTAGGCTCCAGTTTCTGGATCTACAAAAAGGAGATAATAACTATCTCACAGAATCATTGTGAGTAGGATTAATATCTGTGTGTAATGTAATTAGCTCAGTGCCTGAAATGTAGTAAGTTCTCCATATATGTTGTTACTTTTATTAGGCTGTCATCATCATCATCATCAGTATGTAACATTTTTAGACTGGGAACTGTGATTCATTTGTCTTTACAAACCCTAGGCAAATACACACAAAACTATGTGCTGCTTCTAGTGAAAGAATGACTCAGTTAATAAAGCAATCAATCAATGAAGGAAGAGAAAATTTGGAAGTTGAAATTGAAACTGGGATTTCAGTAGGCCTGCCCTTTCTACTTTTACAACAAATAAGGATTGTAAAATCCCCAACTGTAGAAGCAAGAATCATCATAGATGTTCTAAGAAATAGACAGGAAGAGAGCTTTCCACTGATCATACTGTTTTGAGGCATTTGGAAATACAGCCCCAGTTCTGTTTTTTTTTGCAGGGATAGACTGTGCCTGCCTGAGATTTTTAAATCAATAACAAAAAGGAGGAATGAAAGAAAGAGGGAGGAGAGAGGGAAGAAGACCACTAATAAAAACTTTTGGGTGGCCCATGGTGAGAGGAAACAGACACCACACCCCCGACTTAGTTTTGTAACTCTGTCAATGGCCCCTTAAAAGCCATCCTTGGTGCTTCTACTATGTGCAATAGTTAGAGATGCTCCTCAGGCATCCTTATCTCTCTTATGGGTCTGTCATCTGTGAATTTATCTAAACCTTCAAATCTATTTTCAGGTTCAGCTTTGCCACTTTTCACTTGTATCTTAAAACTTTGCTTTAAGTCTCATCTGGATGGCTAGTGAAAAACAAGAAAAAAAAAAAAAACAAGTTCTTCCAACAGAGAACTGGAGAAAGTTGCATTTAAATCTTACCTGTGCCACTCACTCAACAGCCTTGCGCCAGGCATTTGCCCTCCCTGATTCACTTTGATTCATTTATTATTATTATTATTATTATTATTATTATTATTATTATTAACAATAGGAATTTATTTCTCACAGTTCTGGAGGCTGGAACTCTGAGATCAGGGTGTCAGCATGGTTGGGTGAAAGCCCTTTTTCAGGTTGCAGATATCTCCTGTATTGTCACATGGCTAAAAGAGCTGATTCATTCAAAATTGATGCAATAATCTTCAGATTAGTGCATTAGAGGTTAATTAGATTTTAACTTTTTTACGTCACTCAGAATACGATGGAAATCATATGAATATTACATCTTATTATAGATTCTGAATAAGAATCGCTTTTCAATTTGACTAAATTTGCATGCCTCCTGATTACCCCTTTGTCTTCCACACCATCATATGTTTATACACTTTGGATAATCCCTGTAGGACCACAATATGTGACTGTGCATTGCACTACTCTAGGGGGTGATATTCATATTGTTTATCATAGATATGTTCATTCGTTATGAAAATTTCCAGATGAATGTCAGTAAAGTGTCTCTAGGCAGGGGGAGCTTTTTCTACTTCACATAAAGATATTAAGAAGGCATTATGGCTAAATTTGAGACATTAGTATGTCTTCCCCCCACTTCATCTTTAGACCTTTAATAAATTTCCATTTATTAAATAGATTCAAGAAAGCCCAATGGTATTTCAAATATAATAATGTCAGTTAGGTCCTGCAGCGGACTTCCCACTCACACAGCATACAGCCCTTCGGTCTGAGCTGTTCTTCACGGAGCTCCTTTTTGATGCCCAGCACTTCCTCTTCCAGCGCTGGCTCTAGATCCAGGAGATACACACTTAAATGCAGGTCTATACATTAATCAGGCGTGAATGTCTTCTCTCCAGATCCCCCATGTCTGGCACAGAAACCCGTCTCAGGTTGAGTATGAGGATGCCAGGCAAATCCACAGAGTAGCACTAAATGTTGTTCCAATTAACATTGTCTTTTATTTTTCTCCTCAAAAGGAGATCAGTCCCTGGATTTGGCTCCTTTTGGGCACTGACGAGCATATTCTTAACCCTCAGACTCAAGCCAAGAAAAACATCTCTTGTCCTGTTTCTACATTTATTTAATATTTCCAGAGGTATTTTAAAAAACTACTCTTATATTGTGCCAGGTATGTACACATGCGCGTGCGCGCATGCACACACACACACACACACACACACATACCATCTATATAAAACAAAATATAACCATTTTAATAGGCACCGTGCATTCACAGATTTGAGAGTAAGGATTTTCAGGATGATGCAAGCTGTCATGCACCAAGTATTCATTGAACTCTTACTTAAAACTGCTTTTGTTGAAACCATAGGAAAGGCAAAATCCTTGCTTTAAGATAGGAATGGAAAGATATCAAGTTACTTACACTACTAAACCTTGTTTTTCTAATCTTTAAAATGAGAATAGCAATATCTACCCCTCAGCCGACTAGTTAACTGAAATATAACAAACACAAAATCTCCTAAGTGGCTAATAAATATTTAACGAATGCTATGGGAAACCTACAGCACTAATTACAAATATAAGCATTGTTCCTGCCTCCATGGAGCTTTAATTCTTGTTAGTGTCTTCCCCCCCCCCCCCAGGAGATCCTTAAAGAAAGGAGCAACCAATGGTGTGCTGGAGGCAGCTTGCATTGGCTTGTAACAGCCAATTATTAAATATACAAAACTAGTTGCTAAACCATTGATAGCTTGAAATGTGGGAGTATTTACACCACAGGAATTGCCAAGGACTATAAATTAAGCTTTTGTTTGTTTGCTTGTTTGTTTGTTTGTTTCCCAGAAAGCCAGTTTTCTAGCACACCTTTGGGAACAAAACATGAAAGCTTGAGAAATACAGTGTAATGGTTAAGGACAGGAATCTGGAATCGGGAGACATGGATTATAATCCCAGCTCTACAATCTACCAGCTGTGAGACTTGGAGAACATCATTTAGCTACTCTGAGCCTCATTATCCTCATATCCTAATATTGTAACCTACCATTATTAGTCTTCTCAGGCTGCCAGAACAAACAGACTGGGTAGGTTAAACAACAATTTCCCCACAGTTCTGGAGGCTAGACGTCCAAGATCAAGTGGTCAGCACAGTCAGTTTCTGGGGAGGGCTCTTTTTCTGGCTTGCAAATTGCCAGCTTCTCGGTGTGTCCTCATGTGGCCGTTCTTTAGTCTACGTGCATAGAGACAGCAGGAAAGCTCTCTAATGCCTCTTTGTAGAAGGACACTAATCCTATCAAATCAGAGCCCCACCCTTAATATGTCATTTAACCTTGATACCACTGTGAAGGCCCTCTCTCTAGTCACATTGGGGAAGGGGGGGAGGGGGCTTTAACATACGAATTTTGAGGGGACACAACATTTAGTCTTAACACTATCTGTAGGTTTGTTGCGAAGATAAAATGAGACACAGTATGTAAACATAACGCCTAGTGCTCCACAAATGCTCAGTGAATATTAGCTATTATTACTATTACTTGTTAGACAAGTGGGTTTGGCTTTGTGAGGTGGTAGGAAGGGTGACTAGAGATAGGAAGCCTATAATCAAAGTTATAGAGCAAACTGCTGGGAAACCTCAGACAATTAGAATCTAGGCAAAGACAAATCCCATTAAATGAAAATTAACAAGATACAGGGCCGAGTGGCGCGTTGGTTAAGAGCTGGCTTGGGATGCCAGAGGGCCCCGGTTCGGATCCCACATATGAGGGCCAGTGACACTGCCCTCTACAGCTAAGATGCTGAACATCAGCTCAACCTGGAGCTGGGCTGCCGTGAGTTGCCGGCGACGGCGTAGGCTGCAGTCCCTGTGGCAGTGGGTTGCCATGGGCTACTGTATGTAGCCAGCAGCCAGCGTGAGCGGCCAGCAGCCGCAGTGAGTGGCCGTTTAGAAGCCGGCGACTGATCTGCCTCGCCCGGGAAGAACGCAATGATAGTACCAACTTGGGCCAGTGAAGCAACGTCCTCCACAACTAGACTGAAGAACGAAAGGACAGCTACTTGTCTATTCCCCTTCCCCCAATTCCCCAGCACTGTTCCCATCCCTCCAATTCCCCAATAAAAATATTTAAAAAAGAAAAAAACAAACATAGGCGAAAATCTTCTTGACATTGACCTGGGCAATGATTTTTTTTGGATATGACACCAAAAGCACAAGCAACAAAAGCAAAGATAGATAAATGGGACTGCATCAAACTAAATGGTTTCTCTGCACAACACGGGGAATAAGCAGCAGAGTAAAAAGATAACTACAGAATGGAATAAAATATTTGCAGATCATATTTCTGATAAGGGGTTAATATCAAATACATATAAGGAACTCATACAAGTCAGTAGCAAAAAATAAAATAAAGTAAAAAATGGGCAAAGTACCTGAATAAACATTTCTCAAGAGAAGACATACAAATGGTCAATGGGTATATGAGAATGTGCTCAACTTCACTAATCATCGGAGAATGAAAACTAGAACCACTATGAGATATCACCTCACACCTGTTAGAATGGCTTTTATCAGAAAGATAAATTACAACAAGAGCTGTTGAGCATGTGAAATAAAGGAAATTCTTGTGCACTGTTCAGAGGAATGTAAATTGGTACAGCCATTATGGGAAACAGTGTGGAGATTCCTCAAAAAATTAAAAAATAACTACCGTATGATCCAGCAATCCCATTTCTGGGTATATATTCTCAGGAAATGAATTCAGGATCTTGAAGAGATATCTGCACTCCCATGTTTATTTCAGCATTATTCATAGTAGCCAACATATAGAAGCAACCTAAATGTCCAGTTATGAGTGAATGGATAAAGGAGATACACTATGTATATACAATTCAGTATTATTTCATTTAAATATGGCAAAAGACCCAAATAAACATTTTTCCAAAGAAGACATACAAACGGCCAACAGGTATATAAGTAGATATCAACATCACTAATCATTAGAAAATGCATATCAAAACCACAATGAGCTATCATCTCACACTTATAGAATAACTACAATAAAAAAGACAATAGCAGATAAAAGACATAAAGAAATAACCAGTTTTGGGAAGGGTGTGGAGAAGAGGGAGCCCTTGTGCAATGATGATGGGAATGTAAATTGGTAGAGTCATGGAGAACAATCCAAAATTGCAGAGTAGATAAACATTATGCCTGCATCCTTCCATGCACACATTAAAATTACAACTAAACTATAGAACAATCAACCTGGAGAACATCTGAAGTCTAGCTGAACGTAAGTTTTATAACTAAGGATATAAAGAAGAAGTCAAGTGAAGACTGGTGGGGGGGCAAAGATGCGAAACCAGGTGGACCCAAACCTCTGTGTGGTGGATAAAAGTTGGAAGGATAAAAGTTGCCACAGAGGAGCAAGGGACCCCAGCCTCACACCAGGCTCCCCAGCCAGGACTACTGGTTCCAGGAAGATGAGCCCCAACAATATCTGGCAGTGAAAAACAGGGGGTACTCTGACTGCCTGGGTGAGACAGAAGGCAGTGAGAAAACCAGCCATCCTCTTAAAGGGCCCGCACATAGATTCACTTGCTCGCAGGTACTCACCCTGGGCTCTGGCAGAGAGATGGTGACTCGGGAGGGGCATCAGAGACATATGGGGGACAGACTGAGGTGTGTGGCCTCAGGGGGGAGGAGGTGGTGGCCTGAAGTTGGCATTTTTCCTGTGCGAGGTCCTTCTCCCATGCAGCAGCCAGACAGGTGCTATCTTTTCTGTGTTGAGCCCGCCCCCTATGCTTATGGCCAAATCTGAATCTGACTGGCCTGGTAAGCTCTGCCCTGCACTGAGACCTTGCCACACCCAACTCCCTATCATACGAGGCTTTATTGATAGCTGAACCTTCCCGGAGCCAGCAACCGGCAGCAGGCAGGAGCGGGCCTCAGTGTGTCCTGGCTTTTTGCAGAGCTACCCCAGGGCTGGTACTGGGGGCAGCCATCCTCAGTTTGCAATGTGGGCCTCTCTCACACACCTCCAGCTGCAACATAGGCAGCGACCAAAGTATCACTTTGTAGCTCCTACCAGGGAGTCCCAAGTCGGTCACAGGCAGTGGCTGACCTGGGCCTGCACCAGAGCCTCCTCTTCAAGAGACCCCAGAATCAACACACTTGGAGGTTGGCTTCAGCCCACAGCAGAGCACTGCCCAATTAGCCCACTAGTGGCACACCCAAAGGGAGGTCTCAACAGCACCAGAGCCCACTGGGGCAAATCCTGATCCATGTGGTAAGCACCTCAGCACAGCAGCCCATATGCTGTGGACAAGGCCAAATCCCACAGCCAATCAGCCTGAGGGTCAGTGCCATCTACTGACATGCCAACAGCAATCAAGGCTCAACTATAACAGAAGGGCACATACAACCCACACAAGGCGCACACCTAGAGCACCCAGAGCAGGTGACCAGGGAGACTGCATCTGGGCTCCACAGGGCACCTACCACAAAAGGCCACCATGCAAGAGATGTAGCAGATCTACTTAATACATAGAAACAAACAGAGAGGCAATTAAAATGAGGAAACAAATACATCCCAAATGAAGAACAGGAGAAAAATCCAGAAAAAAAGAACTAAACAAAATGAAGGCAAGCAACCTACCAGATACAGAGTTCAAAACAATGGTTATAAAGATGCTCAAGGAACTTAGTGAGAACTTCAACAAAAAGATACAAAGCACAAAAAAAGACATAGAAACCATAAAAACAAACCACTCAGAAGTGAAGAATACAATAACTGAACTGAAGAATGCACTAGAACGAATCCAGCAGACTAGATGAAGCAGAGGATCAAATCAACGATTTGGAAAACAAGGTAGCAAAAAACTTCTAATCAAAACAGCGAAAGTAAAACAAAATAAAAAAAAATGAAGATAGTTTAAGAGACCTCTGGGAAAACATCAAGCATAACAACATTTGCATCTTAGGGGTACCAGAAGGAGAAGATAGAAAGCAAGGGATTGAGAGCCTATTTAAAGAAATAATAACTGAAAACTGCCCTAACCTGGTGAAAGAAATAGACATACAAGCCCAGAAGTGCAGGGTCCCAAACAAGATGAACCCAAACAGGCCCACACCAAGACACATTATAATTAAAATGACAAAGGTTAAAGGCAAAGAGAGAATCTTAAAAGCTGCAAGAGAAAGGCACCTAGTATTATAATTTATAAGGAAGCTCCCAGAAAACTGTCAGCTGATTTCTCAACAGAACCTTTGCAGGCCAGAAGGGATTGGCAGAAAATATTGAAAGTGATGAAAAGCAAGGATCTACAACCAAGACTACTTTACCCAGAAAGGCTGTTATTTAAAATTGAAGGACAGATAAAGAACTTCCCAGACAAGAAAAAGCTAAAGGAAGTCATCACCACCCAGCCAGTATAACAAGAAATCTTTAAGGACTTCTTTAAGATGAAAGAAAAATAAAAATATGAATAATGAAGTGACAATAATTACATATCTATCAACAATTATTTTCTTGGATTAAATGCTTCCATCAAAAACAGCCAAGTGGCTCAGTTGGTTAAGAGCTCGCTCAAGAGTTTGAGCTCTGAGCAACAGGGTCCCTGGTTTGATTCACGGCTCGAGCTGAGCTGCCGCTGAGCTGCTAACAGGTGGCAGGATGGCTCAGCTAAAAAAAAAAAAGAGTTAGCTTAAGAGCCCGAGCGCTGAGCAACAGGGCTGTCGGTTCAATACCCACATGGGCCAGTGACACTGCGCTTGAGCTGAGCTGCCGATGGCTCAGCTGGTGAGAGTACGTGCTCCTAACTAAGAGACTGTCTGTTCGATGGTGGGCTACGCTCATCCGCAACTAAGACTGAACTTGGCACCTTGAGCTGAGCTGCCACCCAGATGGCTCAGTGGATAGAGCGTGAGCATTTAACAAGGCTGCTGGTTCGACTCCCGCATGGGATGGTGGCTACACCCATTAGTTGGTTGTTACTTAGTTGCTACTGCAACTAAGATTGAACATGGCACCTTGAGCTTAGAGGCCATGAGCTGCCAACGGGAAGCCAGATGGTGACTGGCACCCTCCACAACTAAGACTGAAGAACAACAACTTGGCTGGTCCCCTTCCCCAATTCCCCAACACTGATCCCCTCCCCCAACTCCCCCAATTAAAAAAAAGAAAAAGTGGCATATGTAGATACATTATGGAATACTATTCAGCCATATGAAAGAAGGAAATCCTGTCATTTGCACAACACGGATGAACCTGGAGAGCACCATGCTAAGTGAAATAAGCCTGTTGTTGAGGCCATCTGGACTGAATACATGATTGAACACAGTTAATGCTTCTATGTAACTTAATAAGATTCTGGCAGGTGGTTGCAGAGATCTACTTGTTTTTCAGTCACCCAAGACAAGCCATGTACGTAATTTCCCTTGCTTATTAAGCCTGCCACCTCCCAATCTGGAGTGGTCTCTCCCTGCCCTGTGTGTGCAGGGTCCAGTTTTATCCGGAACATTCCCCACATTACACCCAACACCCCAGCACTGGCCTTAGGCCTGACACAAAGCAGGCACTCAGTGAATAGTGGTTGAAGGAAGGGATGGAGGGAAGAAGAAAAGGGAAGAACAGAAGGAGCAGCAAGACAATAGGCCACTGGGCTTTGGTGCTGAGACCCACCAGGCTCCATTACTTGGGCAAGTTTGCCTCCATTTTTAGACTTGGGGCTTAAGAGCGAAGACCATCATCTACAACATCTTTATATTCTTCCAGCCAAAATGCCTAATGTAGAAGCAAGCATGTACTGAACATTCCACAAATGTTCACTAAATTGAATTTCCTCAGCGAAATGAGTCTGCTTTCTTCTTTTACTTTTGGGGAGGCTGATATGTAGGTTAGACACACTTTTTCAAATCCACAGATTTTTTTTGTAGATGGGTAACTTCTAAATCCAAAATTATAATGGGTTTATTATTAATCGTAGTATTAGTACTGCTATTATTATTATTACGGCTACTGCTATTCCTACCTCTGGTGCCCAGGAATACTGCAAGATCCCTTGAGTAAAGGAGACTGGAGTCTTTTAAAAGCTCAAAACTAAAGCAACCTGCCTTCCCTTTCTCTCCAGCACACCAGCAAGAATTAATTAGCTACTTGGGGGGAATGCACAGAAGCATTAGCCTATCCAGAAAGGAAAAACCTGGTCCCCTGGACTCAGAGGGCTTCAAAACTGAGCCTGCTAAGCCACATCAATTTAAGGAGGATTTAAACGCTCTACCCCGCTTGCTCTCTGTCAGAAGTGAACCGTTTTGAGATGAGAAGGAAGTCTAGCAACGACAACAAGCATCTCGCAGGTCAGTTGGCCAGTCTGTCCTAGACACATGAAGTCTAAAGACGGCAGCTGGAGTTCGCACACCTTTGAATTATTAAGAGTAGGGATTAGAGGTTAGGTAGAAGCCTTGCATTTACAAACAAATGGGTTTCTCTTAATTTCTAGGTAAATTAGGAATGCCCTGATGCTGCTGCTGATACAATAGACTTCTCTTATTGGTGAACTACAAGGTTGAGACTGCATTTGTGCTGTGTGAAAATCCCAAATCCTTAAGTGCTCTGAACAGTCAGTCACCAGCCAAGCAAACTGAGGCTGATGGAGCTCCCTTGTTCTCATCCTTCACCATCTCCCATTTCCTGTTTTGTGCTGTGCACCGAGCCGTCTCTTATTAAAGGAAAGTCACCCACACAGGGTGCAGATATCCATCCAGCAAAGGTAATGCGCTGTGCCTGTTGGTAAATGAATGGAATCTCAAGCTATTACCCAATCTAGTAGCACACCAGGTTTAAAGGTCTTCAGCAAGCTTCCTAGTTGATAATCAGTGCAAGAGAATTTGCCAACTAATTTAATAAACTTCTTGAGCATCTATGTTATGCCAGAGATTGAGCTTTCAGAGGTACTGGTCTGAGTACATCACCAAGAATTTATGGCAAGAGGCCACAGGCCCAGACCTCACATGCATGCAGGAGAAAGTATTGCAGTCCAGGCAAATGTAGGTGGTGACATCTTCCCAAGGACACACGGCCAAAATTGAAAAGTGTTCTTCCTAGCACCTAGCGTGGACTTTGAAATAAGTTTTTATAAATCTTGTGACTATCTTGTGAAAAGCCTATGTACATTGCACTGTATTTTTGTGTTCAAAAAATTAATCGATTGTAGGTAGGTAGATAGATATGTACATATGCATATATACAGATATTTTTTATAGTCAACAATATTAACCTGATTTTAGCATTTCTCCGTTTATAAATATACTGGGTGCCTCAAAACGTTGAAGGGGCCCAGGCCTCTCTGAAAGTATAAAATGATAAAGATAGCACAAAACCATGGAAATGACATCATCATTTTCTAGCACCTAAATCACCTCAAAGTAACAATTACTACCCCTTTTAAAAAAAATCTCCACTAAAGGTTTCTTATTGACTCTTTTATAATGGCATAATGGCATTTCCCTGTGGTTTGAAATTGTATTCTACTGCACTTTCATCTAAATCCCTCCTGCATCCATTTCACTCCATTCTTTCTTGACCTATTGGTGTAAATAGGAAAAAAAAAGAGTCATGTACCATTTTTCATAGTGGCTATTCCTTACCTTTTTGCATTGTGTGTGGACAAAGTACTTTGCTTATCATACATATCATAGATACTGAACAAATGTTACCCAAATTTAACCAATCATATCAAGTAGATTCATATACAAAAAATACATATATACATGCATATATATAATATATACATATGTGTGTATGTGTGTCTGTGTGTATATATATGCATGTATATACCAGGGGTACCAAAAAATGTATACAAGTGGACACTTTGGTCAACGTTGCTCAAGCAGTAGTTTGCCATAATCAGAAGTGTCTGGACGCTGATGGTAACCACTTTGAGCACCTCTTGTAATTGCAGAAGTCAAATGTGACTTGTATTCATCTTTTGTTATTGGTATATATTATTACAATTTTAATAGTTTTTTCCTTTCTTAAAATGTGTATACATTTTTTTTGGCACCCTCTGTATATGCTATTGAACAAACTACTGCTTCCAAAACACTTCATGTATATTATTTTACAATTTTCCTGTAAAGTTGTTTTTATTATCCCAGATTATACAGCTGAGGAAACTGAGCCTCAGAGAGGCTAAGTAACTGCCCTAGGTCACATCTCATGAATGACAGAGTTGGTCCTTACGCCCAAGCCCATGTAAACTTAAAGCCATGTTTTAGGTTCCAGACTTCTAGGTCGTGTCTCACCTTTGGTCCTGGGGCTCGATTTGGCTGCTTTTAACAGATTCCACATGTACTTCCTAATGAAAGCAATTCTTAACTATGAACAACTCTACAGAGAATCTGAAAAAATGAAGAGTAAATTGGAGAGGTCAGAGCTTTGACATTTTTTTCCCATCATATTTCTTGAAAGGAATTGCTCAGAAAGATAAGGTGGTACTTATTTCCAGTAAAACCATGACAGGCCCAGAAATGCGGACTCACTTATAATGGAACATCATTCCTGGAACCATGTCCCATATAAGTGGCCTGTCAGACCTATAGCAGACATGAAAGGCCTCCGATCATGGCTCCTCTCCCCCCTCATTTCAGCAAGAGTGCTCATGGGACACTTTCTGTCTGCTTGATGCTCACGCGACAGGTTTGTGTTCAAGAAGCCAACACTTCTCAGGGTGCATCCCAAAATATGTAGCTACCATGGTGTTTGTTTTCTTTATAATGAACACAGTTTGAAATTAATAAGTTATTTTGTCTCCTTGACTATTTTGGCACCTCGCTGTTCAGATTACTGCACCCTACTTCATTTCTGTGTAAGTCACTTTTACAGAGTTCGGCCCCTATATCATGTAGAGCAAGAGGCAGAGCTCTGGCAAACTCTCTCTCCAAAGCCCATTGCTCAATATTTTCTAGTATGTCTTTATGACCAAGCTTCTTAAAGACTTATTTTCACTCTATCACTTCTCATTCTCTCCTCAGGACTCAGCCTTCAACCCACTATTCCTTTCACTACAGGAAAATGGCCTCATTCATATGCCTCCAAAGAGCCATGTAAAATGGATGTTTCCAGTTTTTATTTATTGGATCTCTGAGAGATTTGATATCATTTGCCATTTCCCTCTTGAAACTTGTATATCCTTTGATGCCTTTGTAGCATCCTCTTCTCGTTTTCCTCCTATTTGGCCAATACCCTCCCCATTTTCATTCACACAATATCTTTCACATCGTTCCTCCTGCACCTTAAATGTTAATCATTCGGGGATCCTTCCTCTGTATGTTTAACTACACTCTCCCCAGATGACCTCATCCTTAAGACTCAAATGCACCCATTATGTTGTGTCTGCCAAACACTATAATCATGAGAGCAAAGATCACACCACTCTTGGCCTGGCTTATAAAAAATGATGAATACATGTTGGTTGAATGCATTAAATATCCATCTCTAGCCTAAGTCTTCCTCCTGAGCCCCAGAAAACGTGTGTGTGTGTGTGTGTCTGTGTGTGTGTGTGTGTGTGTATGTGTATACACCTATTACCTATTGGACTAGTCCACCTGAATGTCCTACAGGCATCTCATATTTATCTTATTCAAAAGTAGGTTATTCTCAACTGGCCCCCAGTCTCTCCCTTACCTTTTGTTCTGTATTTTAGTAAATGGCACTATGCTAATCAGACCCCCTGGAGGTGTCTTTATGACTCCCTCTTACCCACATGCCCTCTATCCACATCCAATTATTCATTAAATCCATTCATTTTTTTTTCTCTTGCAAATCTTTAAAGTCTATCCTTTCTACTCCATCCATTCACACTGCCACAGCCTTAGTTCAGGCCTTCATCATGACGTAACCATTAGAGCCCCCTGACTGGTCTCACTCTCTTCACTCTCCCTACAGCCCTTGAACACCCCCCCCACCCCACGCATCCTCTACACTGCTGTCAGAATATTTTTTTCGGAAAACAAATCCAATCACGTACATGTATATATTCAGTATTATAAGTTCCATGAATTTCCCCTTTCTGCTTATAAGCACTGCAACAGGCACCTTTCATAAAAGGTTCACTCAAGGCAATGCACCCATACATCCCTGCAACAGGAATGCAGCCAGCCATCTAATGGGAATCAGAGCCCTCGGTCAACAGCACCCTAGAGTCTCATACTTTATTCATGCAAGGGCGGTGGTGCCTGTGCCATGTTCCTAGCCAATATGCTTATCCTGAATACTACTTCTTTCATATACTTATCCTGAATACTACTTATTTCACTAATTTAAAATTATTGCTAGCATCCCTCAGGCTAGTTAATAAACCCTCTAGTGCTAATTGAGATGGCTGGGAGTTAAACATTTACAGTAGCTACCTGATTAAAGCCTTTCAAATGCTAACTAACCTCCCCTGGAGTGTGTATTTCTGATTAAGGTACTTCAAATATTAGCAAGCTGCCCCTGGAGGTAAGTTAAACTAGCTAAACGCACACATATGTATTACACTTTCTCTGCTGAATGATTTTAAACTAAATTACAGACAATATATTGCCCTATTTTGCAGAGCCTTACATGCATGTCTAATTTGCCTACTGGGTAATTAAGCCGTGCCAGCTCTTATCCAGCCCTTGGCATCCTTGCCTCAATGCTCAGTACAAGAATGGATGTGCAACAAACGTTTTGTTAATGAGTGAATGGGTGACTTTACTAACCCATTAGCTAGTTATAAGAACAAAGAATCCGGATGGGAATTCAGAATTTATTTCATCTATCTAGGTTTCAATCTTTCAAATCTCTGACAATGGCTAATGGCAAGCTGAACTATATGAAAATGCCACCCTTTAAAACTGAAAAACACTCACATATTGACAATTTTATATGGTTCCATCCCCTATGATGCTTTCAGTGTAAAGCAGTGAACAAAAGGAAACCGGTTTAAAGCACTTGTAAGAATCAAGTTCTATTCAAATGCTTAATGATGAGGTCCCAGGAGGAGAAACAGACCCCTGCCTCTCTGTGTCGCTAGCGCCTCCATCTCCTTAATATGCTTAATCATTCGATAGGAGGTTATGGTTGCCGCGAAGTTGACACAGATCAATTAAATCCTGGGCACTTCCGAGGTGACATTCAGATTAGTGGGAGGGTGAAAGGAAATCAATCCTTACTTTTCAGCCTGCAGCTGCCCACAGATTTCCTGGTGTGAGGAGAGAACTCTCATTTTAGACACAAAGGCAAAGATGGCCTCTCCTCTCAGGGCCGCTCGCTGATTGCTGAGGTGATGCACGGAAAGAATAGGGATCCCAGGGGTCTAGCCTTGCCATTAAGGGCACGGACACAAAAAGACCTCTTTATACCAGAGCTAGAAAGAGGAGAGGATGGAATTCCTATTTCACCAACCCTTGAAGTAAAATTACCTTGAGAATTTGGGCTTCATACAGGGATAAGAGCACCAGCCTTCATTATCCAGCCAAGACTTGAAGGGAAGAAATGCTTTTTAAGGAAAAGTGTCACTTGGGAGGGGAGAGGGGAAGAAAAGATGAGTCAAGGTGAGGCGAAGAGAATCCCACCCTTTAATTAGCAACCATCCCTGACCTGCCAGACAGAACGAGTGCAATTCCTGAATGGTTAAGTCAAAGCAAAAGAGCAGGTAATTAGACAGCCCTAGAGCATTGAGAAGTGTCACATTTCCAGGGTTTGCACTGAGAGCAAACGGGTTGTAAGTGCTCTGCTTTTAATATAGTCTGCTTTCTAATTAGCAATCAGGACTGATTTGTCAGTCATTCCGCCTATAATGCATAAAGCACTGGAACGCAGGGGGGAAAAAAAGCAAGTTCAGAAAATCAATTATGCTTATATTTACATTCCCTCAAGGCTGAGGCGTTGCAAACACTGCCGAAATATTATCTTTCTCTTTACAAAGGAGCAGAGAGGAAGGGTGAGATTGCAATTCAATATAATGAATAAATCTCTGGCTGTTTGGGGAAAGGAACAATAGCTGAATATTTATGAGAGTGATGATGGAAAATGCATTTCCTATGGTCAGCGATTATAGAAATATTCTACCACTTTTAAAGGGCATAGGAACAAGTACATGTTCAAGAAATATAGAATTATCTGTCACTTGTAGGAAGTTAACAGGAAATGCTTTCAAATTCAGCCTTTTTATTGAGTGGTGGCTGGCAGAATGGGAATTTCTCATCTAGCCACGTGAGTGGAACAGTACACTTACACAGAGGTGATATATAACTTCCTTCTAGCCTTCTCACGAATGGAGTCTAAATTCATTCAGTGTCTCCACATCCTCAGCTCATATTCAGTCTCCAGCCAAAGCCTCTGCATTCCTTTAGCACCAGTCCACCGAAACTAGCCCTGCCCAAGACAGTAGGGACCTCCATTCCCAATTCAGTGAATGCTTCCCGGTGTTTGTCTTAGGCTTCCCTGTGGCTGCTGCCCCTAAAGACTTCTTCCCGCGTCTTCAAACACTCTCATCCCTGAATCCTGTGATGTCTCACTCTAGACTCTCCTTCTGCTTCTCCTGTCATCCCATTTATGTCTCCTTCATGAGCTTCCCTTTATCTGCATATGTCTTAAATATTGGTGCTCTCTGATTGAGCCTGCACATTTTCTCTGAGTGTAATTTACTTCTAACCTGTGGCTTTTAACTATCATTTTAACTGTGACTGACAGGCTGCAGACACCTAAATCTCTACCTTTTGTTCTGATCTGGTACCTGAGCCTCAGGCTCAACATCTAGCTTCTAGATGGACACCTCCACCTAAATAGTTTCAACACACTTTATACACGATATGTCCAAAGGAGAACTGGTTATCCTTCCAGCTTCTGACTCTGCTCTTTCTCTTGCCATCCCTATTGCTGTTAGTTGTCTGTGATCTCTGTGACAGTCCTCGGTGGTGACTTCCATTTCCTGTTCATGCCCTTGTGTCACTCCCTCCCCTTGAGTGTGGGCTGGACCTAGTGACTTGCTTCTACCAAATATAATACAGTAATAAGTACTTCCAAGATCAGGTTGCAAAAATAAATAGTGACTTCCTCCTTGCTTTCTCTCTTTTTATCTCCCTCTCTCACTCGCTCTCAGGGAAATCAGCTACCATGTTGTGAGCTGCCCTACAGAGAGGCCCACATGACAGGTGTCACCAGACAACAGCCAGGAAGCACGTGAGTCCTATCGACAGTCATGGGAGTGAGCTTGTTAGCAGACTGAGCCTTGTGATGGCTCAGCTCTAAATACCTTGATTGCAGTTTGCAGAGCTCATATTCTGTATTAATTCACTGTTTGATAGATTAAACAATATATGTATATGTAGGGGGAAAATACACATGTGGTAAGACCTGAAAAAAAGAGGGAAATGATTAACACAATATTGAGAGCAGTGGTTACCTTTGGTAGGAGAGTATGGGGGAAAAAATAAGGAAGGGATCAGGGACTTCTGAGGTGTTGGTACTATTTAAGCTTAATGGCAAAAAGTGAATGTTTTATTATCCTTTAAATTATATCTGTACTCTCTCTCTCTGCGTGGGGAGGGCATACTGCACTCTGTGTATATGATACATTTCACAATAAAAAGTATAAATAAAAGCAAATGCATGATATACGATTCAGCAATCTTACTTCTGGGTATATATATCCAAAAGAATTGGAAGCAGGGTCTCAAAGAGATATTTGCACATCCATCTTCTTTGCAACACTATTCACAATAGCTAGGAGGTAGAAGCAACCCAAATGTCCCTCAACAAATCAATGGATAAGCAAAATGTGGTATATACATACAATGGAATATTATTCAGCCTTAAAAAGGAAGGAAATCTTGTCACATACTACAACATGAATAAAACTTAAGGACATTATGCTGAGTGAAATAAGCCAGTCACACAAGGACAAATACTGTATGATTACACTTACATGAAGTACCCAAAGTAGTCAAAATCATGGAAACAGAAAGTAGAATGGTGACTTCCAGGGGCTGGGGGAGAGGGGAAATAGGAGTTGTTGTTTGTTGGGTATAGAGTTTCAGTTCTGCAAGATGAAAAAGTTTAGGAGATCTCTTTCACAACAATGTAAACAGTCTTAACATTACCAAATTATACACTTAAAAATGGCCAAGATGGTAAATTTTATGATACTGATTTTTACCACAGTAAAAAAACTTAATAAAAAAGAAATTGTTTTAACTTTTCATTTTGAAATAACTTCAGATTTGCAAAAAACAAAAGCTGGACAATAGTTCAGAGTTTATGTACACCCTTCACTCAGCTTCCTCTAATGTTAGTAACTTATATACCCATAGTTGAATTATCAAAACCAGGACATTAACACTGTAACAACACTAATAATGAAACTAGAGAGCTTATTTAAACTCTGCCAGTTTCCCCATTAATGTCCTTTTCTGTTCCAGGATCTAATGGGGATCCCACACTGCCTCCTGTCTTCTTCATGTAGTCTGTGGCAATTCCTCCTTATATCTTTGCCTTTCATGTTCTTGACAGAGTACTGGTCAGTTATTTTAAAAAATAGTGCTCAATTTGTTTTTTTCTTAAGTTTTCTCATGATTAGATTGACCGTAAGCCTTTGGGGGAAGAATGCCACATGAAGTAATGTTTTGTCCTTCTCAGGGCATAGTATAGGGTCATGTCTTATTACTGGTGATGTTAGCTTTGATCATTAGCTAAGGTGGTATCTACAAAGTGTTTCCTCTCTAAAGTTACTATTATTCCCTTTGAAATTAATGGAGATGGTTTGAGACTGGGCTAATATCCTATTTCTCCTCAAATTTTTGCCCAATGATTTTAGCATCTATTGTGCTCAGCAGATCTTACTACTGGGTTTTTCCAGTAATAATTTTGAATTTCTTTCATGCCTTCTACATTTTTTAATTGGAGTTTTTCTGTAGGGGAGAGCTGCCTCCTCTCCTCATTTATTTACTTGATTATTTATTTATATCAGGGTTGACTCAAGGATATTTACTTTATTCTGTTATAATCCAATATTGTTATTATATAATTTATTGTTCAAATCATTATCATTATTTAATAAATGATGCTGGGAAAACTGGACAGATACATGCAAAAAAAAATGAAACTGGACCATCTCCTTATGCCATATATAAGAATAAATTCAAAATGGATTAAAGACTTAAATGTACCCAAAACCATAAAATCCCTAGAAGAAAACAGAGGAAGTAAATTTGCAGACATTACCCTTAGTAATATTTTTACTGATATATCCCCTTGTGCAAAGGAAGCAAAGAAAAAATAAATATGTGGGACTACATCAAACTAAAAAGTTTTTTCACAGCAAAGGAAACCATCAATAAAACAAAAGGACATCCTACTGAATGGGAGAAGATATTTGCCAATGATACATCTGATAAGAGGTTAATATAAAAAATTTATTAAAAACTCATATAACTCAACACTAAAAAAACTAACAACACAATTTAAAAGTGGGCAGAGGACATGAAGAGACATTTCTCTGAAGAGGACATACAGATGGCCAACAGACATATGAAAAGATGTTTAACATCACTAATCATTAGAGAAATGCAAAGAAAAACCACCTCACTCCTGTCAGAATTGCTATCATCAATAAATCAACGAACAACAAATGTTAGAGAGGATGCAGTGAAAAGGGAAGCCTTGTGCACTGTTGGTGGGATTGCAGATTGGTGCAGCCACTATGGAAATCAGTATGGAGGTTCCACAAAAAGTTAAAAATAGAACTACCTTATGACCCAGCAGTTCCACTCCTGGGTATTTAAAGAAATCCAAAACACTAATTCAAAAAAATATATGAACCCCTATGTTTATTGCAGCACTATTCACAATAGCCAAGATATGGAAACAACTGAAATGCCCAACAATTGGATAAAGAAATTGTGGTACACTTACACAATGGAGTGTTACTCAGCCATACAAAAGAATGAAATCTTATCATTTGCAATATGGATGGACCTAGAGAACATTATGCTAAGTGAAATAAGTCAGACTGAGAAAGACAAATACCATATGATCTCACTTATATATGGAATCTAAAGAACAGGATAAACAAGCAACCAAAACAGAAATAGACAAAGATATAGAGAAAAAAATGATGGTTGCTAGATGGGAGGGGCTGGGAATGGTGAAGAAGGTGAAGGGATTACAAAGTATAAATTGGTAGTCACAATGTAGTCATGGGGATATGAAATACTGTATGGGGAATATAATCAATAATGTTGTAAAGATTATGTAGGGTGCCAGATGGTTTGGACTTATCAAGGAGATCATGTCATAGATTGTGTAGATGCCTGACAACTGCACTATACACCTGAAGCTGAAGTAAAATAATACTGAATGTCAACTATAATTAAATATATACCAAATATGTCGGGCTGGCCAAGTGGCTCAGTTGGTTAAGAGCACGAGCTCTGAGCAACAGGGTCGCCGGTTCGATTCCCACATAGGCCATTGAGCTGCACCCGAGCTGAGTTGCCGCTGAGCTGCCAACAGGTGGCGGCAGGATGGCTCAGCTGGTGAGAGCACGTGCTCCCAACAACAAGGTTGCCCGTTCAACTCCTGCATGGGATGGTGGGCTACGCCCACCAGCAACTAAGATCGAACTCAGAACTTTGAGCTGAGCTGCCGATGGGAAGCCAGATGGTGACTGGACTTGGAGCTGAGCTAGCTGCACCCTCCACAACTAAGAGTAAAGGACAACAACTTGGCTGTTCCCCTTCCCCAATTCCCCAACACTGTTGCCCTTCTCCAATTCCCCAATAAAATCTTAAAATATATATACTTTATAACATATATATATATATATATTTATATATATATTATATATATTTGTAATATATATATGTATATATATATATCATGTAAAGTACAGCATGGGGAATATAGTCAATGGTATTGTAATAGTTATATATGTCACAGAGGTAGTAGATTGGGGGTTATCACTTTGTGAGGGTTGTAAATATCTAACTATTACATAGCTTTGTACACCTGAAAATAATTTTTTTAAAAAGAAAAAATAAAATATTAATCTATCGTAGCTTTAAAAATAAAAAGAAGAAGAAGGAGAAGACATGCCTAAAGTATATACAGAGGAGGGACATTTTGCAATGATTAAAAAAAAAAGCCAATTCATCAAGAATACATAACAATGTTAAAAGTGTATTAACTGTAGTATGTCTCTTGACTGATTTTCAAATCTAACAAAATGCTGTGGCTTTCACTGAACACAAAAATTGAGTTGGGAAATCATTTCTTTATTTCTTCTTCTGAAATTGTTTTCCATTTCAACCCACAGAGCCAGAGGCATATTGAGGAGCTTCCAGCCACATCTACAGTAACATCTTGACATCCCTGACATACTTTAGATCCTTGGAAAACAGCTGGGTATAGTAGTCATTCAATTCTTCCAGCTGTGAGTTTTTATCTTTTGCTTTTGGCTTTTTAAAATTTTCCCAATTCATTTCCATTCTCCTCGAAATATAACGAAAACATCAATTTGTTTTAGAGGGAGTCGTTCTGGGATTGAACTTTTTATTCTGAAAGACCATGAAAAGCCACGCAAAGCTGCTCTTGCCTACAGTACATAGGCACGACACGTTAGCCCTGAGACTGCTTTGCCTCCTACCCTGCAAAAGCCTTGAAAGATCAATCATTTAATTTCAAAGACACTTTGTGTTAATTACTAAGTGGGTGGTGAATTTTGCCATCAGTAGGATCAGTTTCACATTCAGGAAACTCTCCAGGACCCAACTTTAAGGTGTACATGAGGCGGGTGGACTCAGTTAGCAGGATTCCTGCCGAAAGGTTGACCCATAGCTCTGAGCTGTTGGAATCAGTGAGTCAGTCAGCCAGCCTTCCCTTGATGTTTATGAAATGTCTTCCCTCCTGGGAGTTCTGCTCACATTCATTACCTCATTAATCAACCCCTCTTCCCTTGGGAAAAGAAAAGTGGGTAAACATGGGTTATAATGGCTGTTTAAGACCCAGGAGGGATTATTGAGGCTCAGAGTGAAAAAATAATTTAGTAATTCAAATCTGTGAAATTAAAAAAAAAACACAAAACGCTGTCCTGGGAAACGTGTGGCGTAATCATGTAGACTTTGTTGTTTTAATCCCCAAAATTGATACTGAGAATAAAACACGAATGCTGCCCAATGTGCATCATAAGTGTTCATTTGTAATTTAACATGAAAAGGACTTTAGAGTGCTGTAGCTATAACGTTGGTCAAAGTTTTCACATACTACACAAATCTATCGGAGTCTCTGCTGGCTGAAAGTCTTATCACCTTGCCCATGCTATAAGGACTTAGGAGATCTACTCAGTTAGGGATAAATCACAGAATTTCCTCATGTATAAAATGAGTCCTCGGGCCTAGTCCACGCCTTTTTGCTCGAGGCACTTGGTGAGAATGAAAGATTTGAAAAGTTCTTTACTGCTTAGAAAAACATAATTACATACATGTGGCTAGTCAGGCAAATTATTACAGGTAGAAAACGCCAGCACTTTAAGAGAAACTAGGACTTCATGTCACTATGACCCAAGTGAAAATTATAATAAAAATGAAAATATAGCAAGTACAGACATAATGCTGTTTTGTGGGTCTTGGTATTTTTTCTGGTGGATCAAGGTTGTGATCCCAGGCAATGAGGCTTTTACATGTTGGTCACCATCTAAAGGTATTGAAATGTTTATTACACGTATGAGGGAGTGCAATTAATTAACATTTTGGGATTCTATCTTTGCATGCATAATTTTAGTTATTCCTGACAACAACCAAAAGACGTAAGCATTATTATCCTCATTTTACACATAAAATGGAGACGCATATACAATTACAAAAGAAACTAACCCAGGATATCACAGCCAGGAGGTGACAGAGCTGATATTTGAATTCAGGTCTTAAATACATGTTTTCTTTTTTTTTCTCCTAATATACTCATAAATACATGTTTTTTTTCTAATACATGGAACATTTATCAGCAATGACATATTTCAACTTAATCTGATTTATTCTAATATCTTAAATTATGTAATTCACAATATAAATATGAATCTATATTCATTGTTTTGGAAATACTGGGCTTCTGGGCAAGTTGGGAGCAAACTCAACTGTCATGAGAAGAAAAGGGACAAGTGGCGTTGTTACCTGTAAAAGGCATCCTGGGAAGTTTGCATCTGGTGGGGACTCTCTAAAGTATGCTCCATGATTATTTCATAACCTGGTATGTCTGGGGAAGGACTATTACAGGTGTTTTCTAAATACCTAACAAAAGAACAACGTTCAAAATTATTGCTGCCATACAATACGGCCTTAGCTTTCAACTTTTATTGTGCCCCAACATTCCTGAGGAATGCAACACGCTGATATCAGTAATAGCGGTGTGGTCCTCTGCTACACCAATTCACAGCTAAGTGGGCAGCCTATGTGAATCCCTGAACATAAGGTGGTGAGGTCCCTGAAGAAATTTGGTAAAGGCCCCTTCCTCAGTTGAGTCAGCTGTGGGAGGGGGCAAGGCAAGGTTAGCTGCATTCTCACCATAAATAAATCCAATCCTCATTAGAACAAACAACCCCTGCCTTTGTGCAAATTATTAGAAATAACAGGCTAAAAAATTACAAAGAGGTTCCCTTCCTGCAGCCTGATGTAGCTTCATGCCAGAGCATGTGGCTTGATAAATAACAGGCTGCAAACTTCAGTCCCGATTCTCCTCTTGGGACTAGTTAAGGCATAACCCCTACAACCGAGGCAGTGACCTGCTCAGTGATATGAAAGTACAGGTCTCCACATTTCACTAGGGGCATAGAATGACTCTAAGTACCTGTTAAAAGATTAAAAGTTCAATCTCTGTGCACCTCAATAATTTTCAATAGCCTAAGTGATTTACTAAAAAAGAAACGCGCGCGCACACACACACACACACACACACACACACACACACACACACACACACACACACACAAATCATTTTGCCTAACTAGCAATTAAAGAAATGCAAGTTAAAATCCTTTTTCTCTTCTCAAAGTTGTAACTTTGGAAAGTGAAACCAAAGCTAACAAAGATGTGAAAACTTGTATACACCGCTGCTGGTACGGTACATGTTGGTACAAACTTCCTGGAAAGCACTGTGACAATGTGAGTCAAAAGGTACAGACGAAAGCTACATTCTGTACAATTTCAACTACATGACATTCTGGAAAAGGCAAAACTATGGAGACTAAAATATATCCGTGGTTGCCAGGGGTTAGAGGAGAGGAAGGAATGAATAGGTGAAACACAGAGGGTTTTGAGGGCAGTGAAACTATTCTGTATTATACTCTAATGGCGGATACATGCCATTACACATTTGTCAAATCTTACAGAATGTACAACACCAAGAGTGAACTCTAATATAAACTATACACGTTGGGTGATGATGATGTATCAATGTAGGGTCACTGTTTGTAACAAATGAGCCAGCCTGGAGCAGGATGTTGATAGTGGGGGAGCCTGTGCTTGTGTAGTGGCAGGTGGTTATAGCAACTGGAATTTTTGCTCAATTTTGCTATGAAACTACTCTAAAAAATGAAACCTTTTTTTTTTTAACTAAAAACACAAAGATGTCCAGACCCTTTGGTTCAATAATTCTACTTCTAAGACTCTATCTTGAAAAAAAAATGCTCAAAATGAATAAAAAGTTACGTTAAGGGTGTCTATCAGAATAGTTATGAAAATTTAAAGACAAACTAAATATCTGCCAGTGAAGGAACAGGAAGATAATTAATGGTATGGCCATAATGATATACTACGTAAACATTTAAAATCAAGCTTTCAAAGAATACACAAAAATATGATAAAATTCTCAAGAGTAAAAATCAGGATAGAAAAGTAAGCGTAATCCCAAGGGTGTCCATTTCCTGGATATGGGAAAATCTATAGTTAAGAGGAAATATAAAAGGTCCTTCTTTTAATATCGAGATGTGGAAGGCCTTCTAAAGCATGACAATAAAAACACAATTCGTAAATAAAAATGGATATAATTGAACAAACATAAAATATTTTAACTTCTGGGCATCAATCAAAACAGAAATATAAATAAAATTAAATGAAAAACTGAGGGAAAAAAATACTTGCCGTATATGCGACCTAAAAAAACAAATTAATTAATGAGCCAGCCTCACAATCTGCATTAGATAAACCTGGGTACAAATCACACACTTAGTGTTTGATTCCATTAAACCTCTCAACTCAGCTTCTACTTCTCTAATGTGTGAACACCAATAAGCTCCCTCACAAGGGTGTTGTCAGGATTAAACAAGATAAAGCTTTTAGAGTTCACGGCACAATTTATGACACATAGTTCTAAATTAATAATAGCTATTCCTATTAATACGCTAAAGAAAACTCTAATAAGTCAGCGTTTTTGCCCAAAATATTAGTGAAAATTAAAAATAATACCCAGTACTGAAAAAGGAAGAGGAACTGGCACTCATAGATCGCTGGCAGGAGTGTAAACCTGTAACAACTTCTTAGATGGCAATTTGGCAATATATTACATCCAAATTCTTAGAGTGCCTAGGTAGTCTTTGAAATTTTTTCACTTCTAGGAATTTATCCTAAGGAATATCACACACACTGTAATGAATGTACAAGGGTTTTCATGGTAAAATTGTATATATAGTAGCCCCTCCTTATTTGCAGGGGATACATTCCAAGACCACCAAGAGATGCTGACACCACAGATCGTACCAAGCCCTATATATACTATGTTTTTTCCGACACCTACATACCTTTTCACTTAAAGAAGGTGCTATATGGTTTCTCTTTGGCATAGCTGAATTGCCAGCATCACTACTGCTGTGCTTTGGAGCCATTACTAGGTATAAGGGCTCCTTGAACACAAGACAAGCACTGTGCCAATCTGATAACCTAGACGGCTAGTAGTGACTAATGGACAGGCATCACCTATAGCACGGATACACTGGACAAAGGGATGAGTCACATCCTGAGTGGGGCAGAGCTGGGCATGACTCAGAACGGCACACATCTTAAAACTTGTGAATTATTTATTTCTGGAATTCCCCCATTTAATATTTTTGGACTGCAGTTAACTACAGGTAATTGAAACCACAGAAAGTAAAATCGCAGACTACTGTAAATTGAAAATTGGAAATAATCTTATATTCAACAATGAGGACTTGATTGAATACATGATGGTACATTCGTAGCGTTAGGATTTTTTTAGTTATAAAGCAAGGCTCATTCAATTTGCCTTAAGTAAGTGAAAACTTATTGGAACTACTAACGGCACAAAAAGGAAGTTGGGAATGTTATCCCTGTAGTTCTGCTTCAGTGGAACCCAAAAATTTTCTGAGGAAGCACAAGCCCCAGTCACTCATTAAGACGTCCCAAACACTAGAAGGGAATTAAAGAACTAAAGAGTCACGCAGGACTCTTTCATAAGAAGCCTATGAAACCACAGTATCTGTTCTTCTCTCATCACCCAGCTACTACCTACCTGCTTCTTCTATTCCTACTAACCAACTACCTCAGTCTCAACTCCATATTACTTAGCTTCTAATAATCATAATTTTCTCTTATTCTTGGCATTCACTGCTTTATTTTCCTCCTGCCAACCTTTTCCATGAGGATCTTCTCCCTTCAGTTCCACTGTCACTGACCAAATCCTTGCATATGTTCAATTCTCAAAAGAATACTACTATTGGTTGTGCTAATTGCCATCATCTCTGACTTAGCAAGCTGTTGTGTCAGGCCATCTCATAGGCCCTAGGTCATTGCAATGGCCATGCATTGACTGCTCGTAGAAAGGTCAGGGGTTGCAAACAAACCACATGTGGACTACATCTAGCCCACAGACACGACTTGCTTGGCCTGGTTTTTTTGACCCATATATTGGGGAGATCACAGAACTTCATTTAAAAACAGAAACTTTTAGCTTTTTTTGAAAATCCAAAGATCTGGGCAATACTTAGTCTTTATTTTTGGATGGCAACAGTTGGCAAAACCTGAATATTGACCTCCCCTTTAGGGCAGGACGTGCTCTGTCCAGTTCTTTGCAGCCTCCAATGAGCTCCTGTTGTCTCATGCATGTGCCTGCTTCCTTGCTGGCTTCTATTGGCTTTTGAGTTTGCAAACTCTGAGGTAAGTGCCCTCCTCTGCTCCAATCATTTGTGACCAAAGGGGTGGAGTCAGGTGATAAGAAACAGCTCCCTATTTATAAGAAATGATATGGTCTTGCTCCCTCAACAGAGAGTCATGAATAGGAAACCTCCAGGAGGGAGCTGGGGGTGTGACTGATATTCTGAGGCTTGGCTTATCCACTACACAAATAGGGCAAATAATATATTCTCATAAATATCAACAGATATTATCTATTTACATAGAGATATGGTCACAATATACTGTGAAACAGCAGATTCAAATCAATAAGATAGTACCTCATTTTTTTTTTTGGTAAAAAATAAATAACTTTACATGCAGGCATTGTTTATTATTTGAATCTAGTCCTTTCCAGGTTTAACATGTTGGATATCAAATTTGGAAGTAGTGGGAGAATGGACAAAAGTATCCTATTACATTAAATGAGAAAAATTATAATCTGTTTCAAGCTCATCCAAAAACACCGACTGGTTTTCCAAAATTTAAGTACTCTTAAACATCTATGTATATCACAATATTCTCAAGGATTTCTGCCTAAATATGTTAGCTACAACATCAACTACATAATTATTTAATGCTTAATGGGCTTTTTAGTGGAAATATTTTCACATAATATGCAACAATACAGTATAAATTAGTTTTCCTTATACACTATCACAAGCATATACAGTCATGTAAATTTAAAAATACTATATATTTTAAAGTTATGTAATGAATACAAATAACAGTTAATTAAGTAAGCGAACATGAATTTTTTTTTAAATGACTACTTACCAAATAAGCGGTTGAGAAAGAAAACAATGGCAGTTGCTGTTAGGTGGACACTGATGTCGCTCAGGACTGGGTGAAAGTGAGTAAGAATGAGTGAGCAGAGAGCAAGTGACACAGCAAACAGCTGCAGTCACCTGTGTTCAAGCCTAAGCATCTTGGGGACAGTTACCTCTTTTTTGGTACTTGAGTCTCTAGAAGTGGATGGCTATGAACCATTACTAAAATGGTAGACAACTCTGGACCCAAAAAATAAAATAAAACAAAAATTGCAAAAAAGCAATCAGTTTTATCTGCACACCAAGTTTTCTAAAGATCTGATAACAGGTATTTATGACTCCTCTTCTTTCTCTTCCTTTGACCTGAATGAACATCAAGTTGAACAAGTTTCTTGGTCATAAATTCTTTGTATCATCCACCTCACTAAATCTAGCCTTCTCCATAAGATTTAGGATTTTGGCTTTGCGTTAATCACTTCCTTAGAACCTTGGAAGTCAGCAACAATTGTGGGACCAGTTTCTCCCATACTCTACTCATTGTTTGTTATGATGCATGCCAAATCTAGCTGATAAATTGGAAGACTTCCTGAATGTCAAAACTCTTCCATAAATCCTTAATCAAAGCAGAGTTGCCGGTATCATCAGACCATATATCAGCATATACCATATATCAGCATATAAGCGCCACATCCTACAGCACCATCCGTAAACAATATGCCTTGAAGACTGCAGTGACTCTTAGGTTCAGAGGCTACAAAAATGACATAATGCTGGGAGGCAAAAAGACCACTGTGATATTATTGCCTTAACTGTCAACAGTAGAAGGACGTCTGCGAGAACTGCGTATTATGAAAAAGGCCTTGGTTGCAATTTTTCCATTTTCGCATACTCTGATGAATAGAGACAGCTAGCTCCTCGCGTAATCACTGAGCAGTGCCTTGGTCACCCAGTCTTTACAAGTTGAATGTCATTAACAGGCAACTCACTCTTCAGTCATCCTTAAAAGGCACTGGGGTTTTTGGAGTGATAACAAAACCCAGCAGAGGTGGTAGCTGAACATCACGTTCACTTTAAAGCAGTGTTAGCCTATTTTGTATGATTTATGTTCTGGCGCTTTTGTCTCCTTTTCCTGAAATGAACATACAAGATAGCATTTGTTTCCAAAATAGCCCAATTTCATCAATGTTAAAAATTTGCTTTGCAGTTCAATCACCTTTGTCGATAGTTTTTTTGCAATTTATGGATTCATCTACCATCTTTGCAGGCTTTTCAGCATTCTTAGGAGACATTTTCACACAATAATATAGGGAATCTGATGAGATAATTCACAACATGTTTAAGCCGTGCAAGCATAGGATTCAGTATCATCAAAGGAAGAGCTGAGATGGTACTACAGCCTGCTCTGTATTTCCTCTTCTGGATTTGTGCACAAATCTCTGTGACAATGTGGATTTGTTATAATAAGTTTTCCTTTTAGATAGTGAGTTTGGGGCAGGGGGGAGGAATTTATAAGTCATTTAAAAAAGATTTAGATGGTGCAATTCGGATGGCAAGGATTATCCATTATAATATAAATGGATATAAAAGGATATAAACCAAGGTTAATAGTAACTATCCCTGAAAGACAGGACAATTTTAATAATTTTCCTTTTTGCTCATCAATGCTTCTAATCTATGGAAATTAGTCTGTCTCAATTTTATAGTTTAAATGGGGAAAAAAGATAAATCGATAGAATATAAGGCCATCTCCCTGGACTAGCAGAGTACTTCACACCTCAACCACATTCTTGTGGTCCTCACAGCGGAAAGGCACTTGAACAATATTTCCCATCCACTTAATACTCAGAACTTTATTTAAAATGTAACAGGATATTAAAATGGGACTCTTTCTTGAATCTGTTTCAGCAGAGGCCATCAAGAAGCTGAGAGACAGACAATAGGTGACAAAGGAGACATGCAGAGGAGGTGTTTGTTGGAAGACTGGTCTTTCAACCTTTAGCTCAACACCATATCAAAGGTGTAAAAAGGTTTTGTAGAAGAGACAGAGGAAGAAAACTTGTAGTCCTTTGACATTGGCCCTTCCTCCTCCCTTGGGAGGAAAATGGACGTTTTCCCTTCATCTCAAGCTTAGAGAAAGGGGCTTTAAGGACAACATTTACAGAGCTTGATATGTGTTTCTTTGGAATATGGAGGGCACCGTGTCTGACACACCCTGAAGGATCTATCCTGACGTACAAGAGCCCAAGGGGTGCTCGTGACACTTGCACCAACAGCACAGGCGCAGCACTGCCCGTCAAATAAGATGCTTCCTGACACTGACTTCCCCTCTTTTCTCCAAATCGGAGGAATCTGGGACAACTTAGTCATGGGGATAGGAAGGGAGAATGTAAGGAAGGAGAGAAGTAAGGAAGGAGAGAAATATAATTTCGAGACCTAGAACGAAGCAAGATGCAAGACCATGCCCCCTTCATCACCAAAGACTTCCAACCCAACCTGTGGGAGAAGGCAAGTTCAGCGTCAAATGACGTTCGAAGATTTTATTATTCTGATGGACTGAACATAATAAAGACTACAAGGAGACTATTCTAGTGACTAAAAGTGAATGGAAACAATTTGTTTTCTGAGAATGATACAAAAAACTCAAGGGACCTGTCCTAAATTTTACAAAAGCAGTCAGGAAAATCAACAGGCATTAAACGGATATTTACTGTTGTTTGGGAATGGGAGGAAGAGAACAAAGTTGCTTATAATTGTGCCCTCTAGAGTTCTGTTTGTTCATATTATTATAACTCCCATATGCATCATACTGCTCTAGTTGCTATAAAGAAGTTATGTAGTACATTATACTCTAAATATACCTTCTTTACCAAAGCCCACAGGAAGCAATTTGCCCCAGCCTTCGCTCTGGCAATAGCTCTCCTCCACAGCGAACTGTTTTCGTTTTACAGGTGCTGTGAATCAAGGAGCTGGTCCTACTGGCGGCAGAGCTGGTGTTTACTGTTAGAACATTCAGAATAAAATGTGTGGTGCGCTTCCAACAAAGGCACCAGACACTCGGCAGGCACTTGCGCCGAGTACTAACCTCAATCCTGGCTTCTTCATCTTTCCATTTCTATTCTTTTTTGCCATTGTTTTCTTTTATCATTTTGGGTAGTATGTTTTTACGCAAACCACCTCAATTCCTTTCTGTAATACGGCAGGGCAATAAATGTACTTATCACCAATTTCTATACACCTTGCTCAAAATAATTTGCACGGAAATTAATCTTGAACATAATTGAACTTTGTTCTAATTATGAAGGTGCTTTGGGGTCTTGCATTGCCTTAGGACATCAGCCTGAGCATCAATTATTATTGCGCTGTAAGTGTGCTTAACCTGACAAGGAGTCTAATTAATGATGGGTTCTCTGATAACAAAATGTTCTCTGTGTTACTAGCCTGGGGTAGGTGGAAGGTAGAGAGTAGTATTCTGAAATCATCTTCTTTCATTTTTAGGTATCGCTAAGTAAATATTCATCTATATCTAAGGCATTTAGTTTTAAAGAAACAAATGCTATTTTTACCTGATAATGCTATTTGTACACATTTTAGAATATTTATGAGGTCATATAGATTCTAAAATGTGTGTGTGTGTGTGTGTGTATTTCTAGTTCAAAATGCAACATAAGCACAAATGATTACCCAAAAGACTCCAATAAAAAAAAGTGAAGAAATAATGTAATAAAAGCGGACAGAAGGAAAAACTTCAGAGAAGAGAGTTTTGAACACATTTCTAAAAGATGGAAAGAGGACGAAAGCCTGTTGAAGGATAAAACCAACTGAGGAAGCGGGGACCTAGAAGTTTAGAAGGAAAAAAGTAGCAAAAAAGAGACTGTCAACCCGTGGTGGCAGAGAGACTCTAAATTCAAGGTCAGAAGTGAGGAGGAGGAAGACAGGAAGATACGAGGCTGAAGAGAGATCAGTTCACATTCCTCTGCTCAACAACACTCGGGGAGCTGGTGTAGGGAGGCTGTGGTCCTGAGGACAGGTGAGGGGCAGAAAGTAACGAGGACCACAAGGGGAAAGAAACTCACAAGAAAGCCGTGTCCCAAAAACCACGTAAACTAAAATGAGGCATGACTTTGAGCAAGTGAAGGAGGGCTTGCTGAAAAGAAACGGACACCCATTTGAGGGTCATTTGGCTTTGATTGGTACCAAGGTTGAAACATTGAACCTATAATCCTAACACATTACATGTCTCTCCACTTGACAGTATCCACCTAATCAGAATAGTGTAAATACTGTGTATTAATGTTGAACCTTTGAATTAACCTGTAAGCCAAAGCTGGAAAATTTTTAAATGTTACATAACAATGTAAATGTTACCAATTTTGAGAACATGAGATGAATTTTTTTTCAGTGCAGTTTAATGCAGCCCGCCCACATTGCCATCCCCTCAGCCCTGCATAAGGCCCTCTGCCCCAGGGCACCCCTCACAGGAGTCCCAGACCGTGTGCACGCCCACCGTCAACACCACCTTACAACCCCAAATGCCCAGGCCTTGGAAGGGCAGCCTTTTCTCTCCGGGACCTGGGGGCAGACAGAAAAGAGGGCTTCTTTGAGGGAGAAGAGCCACAGAGTGAAAAGAAGGAAGAATGATACTCTTGCTCTAGAAAGGATGTGTGTGGGGGGTGAAAAGGAGAAAAGAGCTGTTCATGCACGGGGGACAGTAGATACATGGTGAAAGTGGAAAGGTGAAGTGCCGGAAAGCTAGGTGTTCTGATAGCTTCCTCTATGGGGAAACAGAGCATAATAATTCACAGCACAGATAATAGAGCCATCCCGGCTCTACCACTTATTAACCAGTAACCTTGTGCAAGTTACGTAACGGCGCTATGTCTCAGTTTCCATGCCTGAAAAATGGGGATAATACTCTCTATTTCCTAGGTCAGATATGAGGATAAATTAGTTAAAAAATATATAAAGTGTTTAAAACAGTTCCTGGCATACAGTAAGCACTCAAAAAATGTTTAATATTTTCTAATATCATTGGGAGTTATGCAATGCTGTCTCACTTGGAAAAAAAATGTTTTAAATTGGAGGACAGAGAGGAGGAAAGTATAACTTAAGTGAACTATTTTTTCAGCTTATCCGCAGTTCAGCAAATAAATAATGCCTACAGCTGACAATTGAAGAAATAGCAGTTTTTTATATTATTTAAAGTTAGGGGGGTAACTATAAGAAACACTAACACCAAAAAAAGTTATACGCATTTATTATTTTTCTAATCAAGTAAAGAATTTTACCATTACTCATTTAAAAAATAAAGTTATAATAAGTTTGGCACAAATTAATTCTATGAAAGCTGAAACCACAAAAGCCAAACACATCAAACTGAATCTACTCTTTTCAAATGAATTCAGCCTGGAAGATTTACTTGGAAGTGAAAAACAATCTCTCAGCCAACAATATTTCCCCAAGTCTTTGCCACACTTCCCAGGGTTGTAGCAATGCCACACCTCTTGGCAGTGCGATTCAGATCTTAGGGAGATACACTATTAGTGCCTTATGTCCTAATTTCAAACTCTACTAAAATTATCCTGGCCCACAGCCCAATTTTATCTGGGCTCCTGTGGCTGTTTTTCTAGCTCCAGCGTGTGGGTGCTACATAGCTGGAGGACTGAAACACTTTAAGAGATTGCTACACAGGTTACCAGTTTTCACACTTCTTACAGGCACAAGGATCTGCAAAGCAGTGTTTCCATCAGTAACAACAAGAGTGCTCTTTGGACCATTCTAACATTCTAGCATGTCAGAGCTGCCACTTTTTTCATCTCTTTACCTAACACTCCTTTGTGCAATGCTTAAAATCTACACTCTTCCTCAGGCACTTCTAACAGGACCATGTTAGATTAACACCTTCTGAGAGGAACTAAAACCCCAAAGGTGTTTAGACATACACGGAGCATGGTTCTTCTTCATTTCAGTGACATAGCTGTTTCACTTGCCCCAATTTACAGCTTTCTCAGAGATACTGGAACAACTCCAACAGTTTTTGAGCACCTATTTACCTGTCAAGTTCTGTGCTAGGGACTGACAATCTAGTTTAACAGATAAACAAAACAAAACAAAAAAAAAGAAAGTAACAAAATATAATAGGATCTATGATGAAGGTAAACAAATGATGCTGCTGGAACATGTAGGAGGGGAACTAACCTAGTAGCCTAAGAAGAGTAGAGTGTCAAATAAGGAAGGCTTCTTGAAGGTGAGAGCAGTGAAGCAAAAAACAGAGGAAGGGCACTCTAGGAAGAGGGTACAGCATAGACAAGAAGCTGGAACAAGAGTGGGGCATGTTCTCAAAAGGGCTGATATGGGGAAGTGGTAAGTGAGGTAGGAAGGGGCCAGATTAAAAAGGGGCCTTTAGGATACGCTCAGGAGAGTATATTTTTCTGGAAGTCTCTAGGAGAGACACTGAAACATTTTAAGCAGGAAAATAGCATAGTCATTTTGTTCTAGGAAGATGATTCTTGCTTTAAGGAACGGATTGCAGGAGGAGGCCCGGAATATCAGCTAGAAGGTAAATCAGGCACTTCCTATGGGCCACTTCAAATGTGCTCAGCCCCACCTCTTCTTTTTGTTTTTTTTTTAAATATTATTGGGGAATTGGGGGGATGGGAACAGTGCTGGGGAATTGGGGGAAGGGGAACAGACAAGTTGCTGTTGTTTTTGTTCTTCAGTCTAGTTGTGGAGGACGTTGTTTCACTGGCCCAAGTTGGCACCATCATTGCGCTCTTCCTGGGCGAGGCACA
>NW_017731670.1:2100345-2105788 GCF_001890085.2 Hipposideros armiger
GCTGTGGAGGGCAGTGTCACTGGCCCGCATACGTGGGATCCGAACCGGGGCCCTCTGGCATCCCAAGCCAGTTCTTAACCATCGCGCCACTCAGCCGCCCCGCCCCCCCCCCTTCTTGATGAAGCCACTGTGGAAGTACATAACCTGCCTCTCTCTTCCCGCACCAGGGATTTCTGAGGCTGTGGGCTGTCAGAATCGCTGGGCATTCACGCACATGCAGTCTGGACTTTCTGGGGATTTCACGTCCACAGCACCGCCCTTGAGCAGCGGGAGACGGAAGCGGCGCTCCCCCTTTCACACAAGAGATAGAGATTTTCCACAGGACCGAGCAGCAGTGCTTCCTGTTGGTGGCCAACTTGATAAATTATGTTGGCTTTCCCTTCTTCTCTATTTCGCCATTCCTCCTCCCCAGGATAAACTACCCAAATCAACCTGAACATGAACTTTTGCTTCAGATTCTGCTTTTGGGGAACCCAGGCTGAGACTAAAGGTTACCACACAAATCCAGGAGAAAGTCACGCATGCCTGAAGTAAAGCGTGGCAATGGAAATGGAGACAAGGAAATGGATTCACTCACAAATCTTAAGGATGTGGGCTCAGCAGCCTGGGTATGAGGAATGAGGGGGAGACAAGCCTAGGCCGAGGATGGTTCCCAGGTGTCTGGCTCAGGTGGTAGGGAGGATGGTGGTGCCATTCACGGAAGGCTGTAGAGAACAAAAAAAACAATACTAGAGGGGTGAACAAAAGAGAAGACACCAGATTTGAATATATAAAGTGTGAAGTGGTTTTAAATTATTCAAGGGGTGCTTTAAAGATAGAGGCAGTTTTATAGATATAAACATAGACATGGATATGGATATAGATAGATATACATACATACATACATACATACATACATACATACATAAAATAATATGTGAGTGAGGAGCAAAGATGAACATTTGAGGAAGATCTAAATGTGAGGCATGGGCAGAGTCTCTATTTTATACATTCAAAGAAATATACAGTAATACCTTGGTTTGCAAACATAATTCGTTCCAGAAACAAACTACTCGTATTGCAAGACATTGCTCGTTTACATTAAAATTAGAAATGTTTGCTCATCTTGCGGAACACTCGCAAACCAAGTTACTCGCAATCCAAGGTTTTATTGTACTGAGATGAAGTTTAACATGTTAGAGGAAAACAGTAGTGACACAGAATCCAGAGGAAAGGGCCTTTAAAAGAAGGGAATAACGCATCAAAAAGAATAAAGTACCTAGAAATAAATTTAACCAAGGAGGTGAACAATGTGTACCTTGAAAACTATATGATATTAACGAAAGAAATTGAAGAGGATGGTCTTCCAGTCCAACGTGAAGGTATAGGAAGACGCTGAACTCACCTCCCACAAACACATCGAATCCACACCTATAGACAGAGCAATTTCTCTGAAGAACTGAGGGCAGACTGAGGAACTTCTGTACGAGAAACAAGAGAGACCCCACAGAAATGGGGAGGAGAGACAGACACAGTATCATGGGGACCCCAAGCCCAGTGGGGAGGGGTCACGGAAGGGCCCACATAGGCTCGCCTGCCTTGGGACACAGCAAAATGACAGTGGTTTAAAGGGCACTTAGGCTCTATGGGAAAGAAATCCATTTCCCAACCCCAGACAGGAGCTGCAGGAACTCTCTCCAGCGTCTGAGGCACCAGAGAGCACCACTTGTTGTGTTTCCCTCCCGACGCCCCCGCACCATGATTGCAGGGCAAGAGTACAATGCAGGCTCCCTAGCCAGCTGGCCAAGGCTGTCTCAGTGCGCCCCAGCCCACACCAGCTCCACAGTTTGCCCCCAGGACAAGCCATGGCCCATGTTCACCCCAGCCCCAGCTCCAGGTCCTGGTGCAGCTTGTGCTCCCAGGACCCACCACCCCAGCCTGCACTCTCTCCAATACAGCTCCAGGCCCGGGAACATTTTGTCCGCGGGACTCGGGACTCACCATGGCTCCCACCTACTTTAGCTACAGCTCCTCCCCTCACTTGGCTTGCCCCTAGGACTCCCCACAGCCTGGGCCCCCTCCAACTCCAACTCCAACTGGCCTGCCAAGGCAGCCCCAGTGTAGCTTTCCACCAAGACTTTCCGCGGCCCTTGTCCGCTCAAGCTGCACCTTCAGGCTTCTGCTGGGCTTGCCCCAAAAACTCGCCAAAGCCCAAGCCTGCACCAACTACAGCTCCAGCCAGGCTGCCTAGGCGGCCCCAGCAAGGCTTGACCCCGAAACTCCTCACACCCTGAGCTGGCTCCAAATACAACCCCAGCCAGCCACCAAGGAGGCCCTGGTGAGGCTCGTCCCTGGGACTTCCCATGGCTGCACCCACTCCAGCTCCAGCTCCAATCAGCCTGCCAAGGTGGCTTGTTCCTGGGTCTCCCTGCAGCCCATGCCTGCTCCAGCGGGCCTGCCAAAGACACCCAGCACAGTCTACGAGGGGGCGCTCCTCCACAAGGCCACTCCTTCAAGATCGGGAGAGGCTGCTGTTCCACCTAATTCATAGAACAAACACAGAGACAGCCAAAATGAGGAGACAAATACGTTCCAAATAAAAGAGCAGGACAAACCTCCACCCCACCCCAAAAGGACTAAATGAAACAGAGACAAGCAATCTACCAAACAGCTCAAAACAATGGTTATAAAGATGCTCAATGAACTCAGGAGAATAGATGAACTCAGAATGTCAACAAAGACATAGAAACTATAAAAAGGAACCAATCAGTAATGATTAATACAATAACTGAAATGAAAACTACACTAGAGGGAATCAACAGCAGATTATGAGATGCAGAAGATCAAGTCAGTGAACTGGGACACAAGGTAGAACAGTAAAAAGAAAAAATAATTTTAAAAACTGAAGATAGTTAAAGGGACCTCTGGGACAACAGCAAATGTACCATCATTCACATCATAAGGGTCCCAGGAGAAGAGAAAGAGAAAGGGACAGAAAACCTATTTGAAGAAATAATGGCTGAAAACTTCCCTAACCTGGTGAAGGAAACAGACATCCAAATCCAGAAAGCACAGGGTCCCAAACAACATGAACCAAAAGGGGTCACACCAAGACACATCATAATTAAAATGCCAAAAGTTAAAGATAGAGAATCTTAAAAGCAGCAAGAGAAACACAGGTAGGTATGTACAAGGAACCCCCCTCTCCCCCCATAAGACAAACAGCTGATTTTTCAGCAGAAACTTTGCAGGGAATGGCACAACATACTCAAAAGTGATGCAAAGGGAAAAAAACCCTACAACCAAGAACACTCAGTGCAGTAAGGTTATCTATCATTCAGAATTTTGCTTTTGCTTTTGTTTGTTCCAAGACAAACAAAAGCAAAACCAAAAGTATATCACCATTAAACTAGCATTACAAGAAACATGAAAGGGACTTAAGTGGAAAAGAAAGGGCTATAACTAAAAAGAAAATGTAAGAAAACATTTCGCTGATAAAGGCAAACATTTAGTAAATATAGTCGGTCAACCAATTACAAAGCTAGTATGAAGGTTAAAAGACAAAAGTAATAACAGCATGTGTAACTACAGCAATAAATTAAAAGATACACACACACAAAGACGCAAAATATGTCAAAATCATAAACATGAAGTTGTGAATAAAAAATGTAGTGCATTTAGAATGTGTTCAGACTTAAGCAACCATCAACTTAAAATAGGCTGCTATATTGCATACCTTGTTATATAGGAATCTCGTGAGAAATATAAACCAAAAGCCTATAATGATACACACACACAACAATAATAAAGAAAATGGAACCCAAACAAATCACTAAAGAAAATTCATCAACGTAGGAGAACAAAAAACAAAAGAAAGGACAAAGAGGAACCACAAAATCACCAAAACAGTTAATTGCTAACAGAGTAGATCTTAAAAATTCTCATCATATGAAAAAAATTTTATAACTATGTGTGGTGATAGATGTTAACTAAACTTATTGTGATCATTTGTCAATATAGTCAAATATCAAATCATTATGTTGTACTCATATACCTGAAATGTCAATTATATCTCAAAAAATAATAAGATGCTGAATGGAAATGCAGTTAATTTAGATATTAGTTTGGAAATAATTATTTTAAATATTAGGTATTATCAGCTAAGAAAAATAAGTCTCTACAGTCATTCAAGATTGATTCATGCCATTTAATAAGGGTGTGAATTTACACAGGGCCTGTACCTTTCTTGTTAAATTTATTCCAAGAGATTTTATAAACTTTGTCACTCTTATAAAGGGAATTTTTAGTTTGTTGCTTCAAATTCTATCTGGATATTGCCAAGTTGGAGAAAAGCTTTTGAATTTTGTGTATCTATCATATAACCAACCAAATATCAATTTTACAAGATTTTTAGATCTTTGGAGTACACATCCACATTATTTACAAATAAAAATGTTGCTTATTCTTTTAAAAATTGATATCAATTATTTAATTCTCTTATACTATTGACTTAGCTAAGACTTTAGCAACCCAATAAATAGTTTGGTGATGAAAGGTAAATCTACGTTTCTAATTTAATGCAATGGTGTTAGTATTTTATTATGTACCATGACATTTGCTGTCAGTTGTTATAAAGTCTTTATCATGTTTAGGTGATTTCCTTTTATTACTATTTCATATTGAGAATTTTTTCTTTACAACATTTTTATTGTAAAACATAAAATACAACTTAAAAATTTAAATGAATAGTATAACAAAATACCCATGTATACATCATCTTGATTAAGAAATTAAAAATTACAAGTACCTCCGATGCTCCCTGTGCTGTACACTCCCTGACTACATCTCTCGCCCTTCACTCACCCCTCCAAGAGGTTACTGTTATCCAGAATTATTTCTTCTATAAGTCCATTTCAGAATCAGCCAGTTTAATAAATTAAAATTTCTTATTGAGGATTGACAATCAATTTGGTAAATTTCCTATGTAAGAATACTCCATATTTTCAATTTCCTTTAATGCCTTCTAATAAAGTTTTAATTTTCTCCATAAGTGTTGCAAATCTGTTGGAATTCTAACATTTTATTTTTTTTGTTCCTATTATAAGTTACATTTTTTTTTCACTGTAACTTTTAATTTTTTGTTGGAGTATACACATAAAATTTATTTTTACTATTTGATTTTTCTCATTTTTTAGTTCTTTATGTATTATGGATATGAGAACTTTGTCAATTACATATATTGCAAACATGTATGCTGCGACTTCCACTTTCTTACTAATGTCTTTTCACGACTAGAAGTTCTTAATTTTAATGTAGATGTGTCCCTCTTTTTCACTATAATTATCTTAAACGTGGTAACATGTTTAAGCAATCTTTTCCAATACAACAGATTAAGATATCCTCCTATAGGGCCGGCCGAGTGGCGTGTTGGGTAAGAGCTGGCTTGGGATGCCAGAGGGCCCCG
>NW_017731670.1:2106038-2133483 GCF_001890085.2 Hipposideros armiger
AAAAAAGAAAGCCTCCTATATTATCTAGTAAAATCTAGTTTTAACTTTCAGATTTAGGTTTATAATCAATCCCTTTGGAACTCATTTTTATAGAGTATGAATAACACATTAGATTTCTCTCTTCTTTTTTTCAATAAAGATGTCCATTTTTCTCAGAATCATTTATTAGATGCCTTTCCCCACTATTTTAAGTGCACTTTTATGTGTTTGTGGGTTTTCAATTGTGATCCATTAGTTTGTGTTCACTATACCACGACTTCTAACCCCCGCTGTCTTGATTACTACAGCTTTGTAATCAACATTGTTTCTGATAAAGGAAGTCTTCTCACATCTTCAATTGATTGGTTATTCTTAACCCTTTGTATTTCCATATAAATTTTGGGAACATTTTCTTCTCTCTCTCTCTCTCTCTCTCTCTCTCTCATTTTTTCATATCTCTCTCTCTCACACACACACAGCCTGTACTTTGATTGGCTTTGTTTGAATCTACGAATATAATTCAATTTGGGCAAAACTGAGATTTTTCAATATTGAAGTAGCCAATCCATGACTATGATACAGTATCTCCATTAAGGTTCATAATTATTGTTAATAAAGTTCTATAGTCCTCTCTGTAAAATCTTGTACATCTCTTTTTACATTTATTTTTAAGTACTTAAATGGCTTTTATGCTGTTGTAACAGGTATCTTTTAAGAAAAGTATTTTAAACTTGTTTATGGCCAGTGTCAAAAAATACAATTGATATTTCTATATTAATTTTTGTATCAGAATTTAATCTAATAACTTATCTGTGTACATCCAATATGTTTCCAATTTCATGATTTATCTCATGTTATTTTCTCTCCTCTCCCTGGAAACCCCACACTTTTGGAGAGAATCACCACTCCATTCCCAATAAAATTATAAAAGCAGTGTATCTTCTGCCAGAAAAACACATTCATGCACATAAACACAAAATGTTATAACTATCATAGGATCCACTACCTCCATTCTGCAAAGTAGATTCCAGATTAAAATCCCAGCCTACACATAAGCCCAGTATACATTATGCTCAAAAATATTAATAGTGGGAGGAATAAGTAAATAAATTTGTGCAAGCAAATATACAAAAAAGCAGAGGCTAATGCAGGCATTCATACTGGCCTACAAATGTTTGTCTAAAGGAATTGTTTAAAACATGAAACATAAAATATACTCAGGTTTTAAGTATTTATTTACAAAGTTCTTACTAATACAACTGCTTTTAAAATAGAGCAGTAAAGGGTCATTTACTATTTAAAAGAGATACATACATGGTATAGAAAAAAATCTATATAGTCAGTTACTATTAAAGCAGATAACTGAGAATTGTTAAATGACAATTAAATGTTTGCAGTACTCCCTAAACAAGTAGGAAATAAAAATGCATATATCCACAGGAACTTGATTATTTTGCATTACTGACTATAAAAAAAAACTACTGTGAAAGATAACATCAGGGCTTGAAAAGTATTTTACAACAGCAAATAAATGTATTTCAATTTTACATTTAATTATGGCATCACAATAAAAAGTTGACCATACACATATCTATGTATTTTACAGCAGATTAGTAAAACTGATGCCAACTTTAGAGTTATTTCATTAAGAGTACAAACAATGTTTACCACAATTCCCCATGATCATTCTTCAAAATAAAATTCCACACACTATCAAACTAAATAAGATTTGTTAGTGGCAAAAAAAACACCATAAATATATGTCTGTGAAACAGCTATAAGTATACACTCATATCATGTTTGAGCAAAATATACATTTTTTTAACCTGTCTATCCTTAACTCAATTTGCAAAAGTATTCTGAAACAATTTCCTTTAACTGTTATTCTTTTTAATAAGGGCAAATCTTTTTAAATCCACATGCTAGATCTTGAAAATACTTGAGAATAAAATAAACTGCAAAAGGAGCAGTTAAGTAACTACTTCAAACAGCACATGTGAAACACCCCACTATTTAATCAGAAATCTATCCAGATTTTTATATAGTTAGAACTGTGATATCACTTAATTTCTGCACAAATTGAGATATAAATATGTATTTCCAAATTTCATTTATGGACACTATACAAAGAAATTCACAGCAATATTTGGCATCCACCAATACAATTTATTTACTGAAATCGGGTTGCAAAGCTTCCAATATCATGAATAACTTAAGTCACTGGTCTTCAAATGAAGGATTCAAGCAAAGAGAAAAATTACATCAAAATCAATACAATTTTTTACATGAATTAATTTGAAAAATGTAAGAGGTTAACTTTTTCAAGAAAAAATATCAAATAGTTTAGTGTTACCTATCTTCTTTCCAGCTTTCAGCAAGTGCTAAGGACAAGTACCATTTAAGTCAGTTTCTATTTGACCATGAAGTGTTAAGTTTCTATAAATTAAGATTTTTTTTTTTTAAGTTTCATATCAAATGAGTTGTAGATCTACTTAAGGTATGACTTCTCCTTTCAAAGAAGGAAGGGAGGCTGACAAGGGAGGGTGATGGAATACCCTGTAAAGACAAGACAAATATTTTATATCTAAAATTTTTCTTTTAAAAAATTTTAACATACAGTTTAGCATCATGCATATCAGTTTTACGGTTTACAAATTACCATAACAAGTAATTTAAAGACATGTGAAAATCCTAAACTCTTTAAATAAATAAAATAATTTAAAATTAAGGGAGAGGGGTGGAGAGAAAACATAATTAAAACTATTTCAGCATTCTAAAAACAAAACAAATTAATAGACTAAACTATATAACAACTCATTGGACTAGATATAGGCTCACTGTTATTAGTGGTACCTCTGTGAGATATTAATGATTAAGTGTTTCAAGTTTTTAAAAAATTACAAATTAGTAAACAAATTTTGAAGTAAAAAGACAAACCCTAGTGGTTTCTTCTTAATTTAATCATAAAGCAGAATTAAGAGAATATACTTCATGGGAAATGACTTTCTAATTTAAAAGCCATATACTCTTAAAGGGATTTTGTATTATGTGTGCAACCCACATGTATGTAATGTGTGTATTTGTGTGTGTGTATAATTTTGCTTCATATCAAAATTGAGCAAAACAGCAGCATTTCTGATAATAGAGATTATTAAGTTACTAAACTGTCTAAACTTATTGTTCCAGAGGTCAAAGTTAAACATCATCAGAATTTTTATCAACAACAAAAAAGGATGCACAGCAATACCAAAAGCCCAAGAGTAGGTATAAATCAAAATGAATTCTAAAGAAAGCTACTGTTTTATTTTAACATACACGAATGGCTATATGTAAATAAACTTAGGGCCAACAAGGCAGCAGGCTGTAAGTTCTCATCTATAAGGTGGCAAAACAAAGTGTTTAAAGAGCTGTGTTGGTCAAGTATTACCACTCAATCAAATCATAAAATGATTATTTAAGTAGATGTAAAAAAAGTTCACATTTCCTCAAGTGAAAATTTTCATTTCTATATTAAAAGCATAAATTTTATAAAAATGTCATAAATCTAAAATGAAGAATCAGATTTAGATTATGAATCCACTTTGCAATTATTTTTTCCTGGACCTCAACATAAGTTACACTACAAAAATATTTTTATGTGCCAATATGCAAAGAAACTCTATTAAACCTAAGTTGTAATAAATTCAAAGCAGTTATAAAATTGTGAATTCAAAAGTCCCCACCCACCTAAGACGTAATTCTGTGGAGAAAGAATGCTTTCTTTTTTCACAAATACAAATTTCAAATAGCTAATAAGCTCACATTAAACTTCACGAGGCTGGTTTCCATTACTGGTTGGTATATCTCCTAATTCTTCACAAATCTCAAAGATGATTTGGATAGGACTTTTTTTGAAATTTGAAAAATAAGTATTTCCTTTTAGTATCTCTGAAAAACTAGAATGATGTATAGATCGAAACCAGGAGTTTTGAGAGCGCCCACCAGTAGAGTTTGAACGCTGAACATAAACATGCTTAGTAAATCCAATTATATTGCTTGTGGAAACAGAATGGATAATCTGTTAGAACAGAAATAAGCAATGGAGAAGAGGACATGAATGTCTGAAAGATATTTTAGGTACTTCTTATTTATATTGTCTACATAAAAGTGACAACACCATAAATAATATAAATTAATTTTCTAAAATATTCCTATAAAATCCAAGTACCTTCATTTGAAAACCAATAATGTTTATAATAGTTACTATAGATGCAGAAAATAAACAAGGGATAGTACTTTGGCCTTCAGAAAGCTTATAATCTGATTTTAATAAAAAATGTTTACTGTATTTTGTCAATTTTAATATATTTTTTCACTGATCAAATTTCTTTGCATATATTTATATTTTCAGCTAAATACAATTTATCTCTCATTGGAAGTTAAACTTGGTCAAATATCTGTATAAACATACTCATAGATTTAGCCATAATTCTTTGCTTTATTAACTAAAGACTTAAATAGCTTAAAAAATAAAAGTTATTGAACACGATGCGCCATATCTGGGTAGATTTTATACTAAATTTAATACTAAAAAGTAACCACTTATAAAACACTAAAGCACTCACTATGTGCCAGGGAACTGTTCAAAGTGCTTTGCATAAATTAACATATTTAATCCTTGCAATTATTACCTTGGATTCATTTTACACATGGTGAAACAGAGATCTTTAATAACTTGCCCAAAGTCATACAGCTAGTAAACATCAGAGCCATAATTTGAACATGTGAGTTTTGGGGTTCATGCTCTTAACCACTTACTACTCAAACTGCCTCGCAGTATATAATCACAATATATGCATGTGAGCGCGCGCTTGTGTGTGTGTGTGTGTGTGTGTGTGTGTGTGTGTGTGTGTGTGTGTGTGTGTATTTAGTCCTTATAATAAATAACACTAAAGGGTAAATACTATTAACCTCTTTTCTCTCATGTGCAAAAATGGAGATAAGAGAACAAGAAACTTGATGAAGGACACACAACTAAATGACAGTCACTTGCTTTCCTTAACCTTAGGTTAGGTTAATAATAATTTTACAAAGAACAGACACATCACTCATATACTTAGTGACAGTAATAAATGTTAGAAATGTCCTTAATATTAATTAAATGTCTAATAATTCTGACACCATTAGGGATATGGATTATTCAAAAAACATTTAAAAATATACATATAAATTTAGAACCCATATCATCCTTTGAAGTTCAGCTTCAGGTATTATATTCTACTTATCATAGAAATAGTAAAAGGAATAAAACTCAGTTTTTGTTATATTATTGGAACCAATCTGTATAAACGAACCATCACTATTTATGTTAGTAAAGTGATAGGCCAGACTGAAATATGTTTCTTTTCTTACAGGTTTTAGAACATATCTCAATCCCAATAAAATTTCATACCAAATACATATTAAGTATGTCCATCTCTAGTTCATTGAGGTTTTCTCAGTTACCTTTACCCAATAAAAGAGGTTAGACATTTAGAGATATATTTTTTTAAATGGAGGTATTAAGATTTCCATCTTTAAAAGTTTAATTCCATACCAACTCCATAAATACAAGTAAGTCGTTTGGCCCATTAAATCAAAGGCACTTACTGCTAATGATGACGTGCTAGACAGACGACTCATTACACGCTTGTCACTGCTGGGTGGACTTTTTCCCTCCCCTGAACTTTGGGATGCCATGAGAGCCCTTCGTAGAGCTCTTTTTGGAGTTTTGGAGAAAGAGAATGCTCTTGTAACCTAGATTTAAAGAGTTACAATTAAATCTACATAAACTTAATATAACTGCTAAGAAAAATTAAGCATAAACAAAGCCAAATACACATCAAAACTTTTTGTACAAATAGTGTATGGCAAAACTAAAACTGCTTTGGACAAAGCAGTGAGAAAACGTAGTACAATAAGTCCTCACTTAACGTCATCAATAGGTTCTGTGAGTTTAAGCGAAACAACATATAATGAAACTAATTTTACCATAAACTAATCGATATAAACAAGAGTTAATTCCTATGGCATCTCAGCAACATTATAATGAAATGACACTGAACATTATTCAGAGACCTACTGTACATTATAAACTACTCCATCTTGCATTCATATAGCACTACAGTCCAATGGGAGCAAGAAAATGGGAGGATAAACCTACCTTGGGAGAGAAAAAACCCAGGGTTTTGTCTAATTCCACTAAAATTTAATTGTGACATTTTTTATCCAAAGAAATTTGAACCTTAATTTCTTTATTAAAAAAGTGACGTTCATTTGAATCATCATTTAACATGTTTATCTACTGTACATCATTCGTAAAATGCTGGGAGATACAAAGATGATTTAATAAGGTGAAAGGCCTCCCCTCAAAAGCAAAAAAATAACCAAAAAACAAAAACTTGTGAATCTAGCAGTAGACTATGGCTGCAAATTTCACTTTGACTATTAAAATTCTAGTTCTACTCTAAAAAGCCCTGTTACCAACACCCTTATGTAGTGCTAAACAACCCTGATAAAGTAAGTAGGGAAGTGATCTTCAGCATTAGAAGACTGAACCACACTTATGGTCAGGAATAGATCCCAGGTCTCCTGACTCGGTCATGTGCCCTTTGATGAAAAATAGCTGAAGCAGTATTTAAGCTGAATGCACACATATCCATATGTAAAACACCATCAGTACATTCCTATTGAAGTGGAATTCTTAGAAGTATCACTACAACAAGAATGGGAAGAATAAGCAGTTATTATAATTACTATGCCAAAGATTCACTGAACTAAAACTATTATATTATCTCAGTGGGCCATTTCCTAGATCCAAAAAACAACTTTGTTTTATAGACTATCTTTACACTGGTGTTTATGGCAATATTACTTTAATATACCTTGAAAAATACTTTTTGGAGATATGTTAAATAATAACTTCACTAAGACTCACCCTTTTAGAAGTCTTTTTTATTGCTCTAGATGCTCTACTCAATGTACTGTCCATATCTTTTGTATTTACTTCAAAGGAGTCTGGATCAGCAGTGTAAATAAGATTTTCCTGTTGAAAAATAAACATTTTTATTATTTTAAAATAAACTTTAAAAATACACAACTGTTTCTAAAAATCAAACCTTTATGCACTTGTATACATATGGGAGTATATATAAATGAAGTTACTCAAGATTTTTTATTTATTTGCTCTAGACCATCTCTTTTCCACTTGGTCCATTTGCTAAATGACTAATACTTGTTTAATCCTAATCAGGTAACAATATTTATAGCCACCAGTATCTTTTAAAAATAATATTTAATTTTTTAAAGCATACCATTATAAGAAATTTGGATTAAAATTTTTAGATAAAATCACCCACAAACTCTATTATTTGCTATTTACATTTTGGTATATTCCTAACAGATATTTTCCTACATGCATAAAATATTTAATTTTAACAAAATTAGGGTCATACTATTCGGTTTTATATGTTATGTTTTTCAATTAGCTGTATACTATGCGTATTTTTTCATGTCATTAAATACTCAAAGGAGTTACTCTTAATGAACAGCTTATAGAAATGTCTTCTGATTATACTGCAATTAACTTTATCATTCTACTATTTTTGAACACTTAAAGTGTTTCCACTTTCTTGTTGTTAAGAAATAAACTATCACGATAGCATGAAAAAGAATAAAATAATACTTAGGAATAAACTTAACCGGAGGGATGAAAGACTTAACATGCTGTAAACTACAAAATGCTGTGTTGCTGAAAGAAATTAAAGAATACACAAATGAATGGAAATGCATCCTGTGTTCATGAACTGGAAGATTTAATATTGTTAAGAAGTCAATACTACCCAAAACAATCTACAGAGTCAATGAAATCCCTACCAAATTCCCAATGAGTTTTTTGTTTTTTTGTTTTTTGTTTTTTTGTTTTGTTTTTTTTTTCAGAAAAAAAAATTCATTCTAAAATTCATATGGATTCTCAAGGGGTCCTAAATAGCTAAAATAATCTTGAAAATGAAGAACAAAGTTGGAAGTCTCAAACTTCCTGGTTTCAAAACTCACTACACAAAGCTACTGTAATCAAATTTTCTTATTGCTTTTTCTTTAAAAATCATCTTTGTAAAGGGGGTTAAATATATAGTGATGGAAGGGGAACTGACTATGGGTGATAAACACAATGTGATATATAGATGATGTATTACAGAACTGTACACCTGAAACCTATGTGATTTTTTTAAGTATAGTCACCCAACAAATTTTAATTTAAAAAAAAATCACATTTGGAATCATTCTGTCAAATTCCGGAAAATCCCTATAGGACTTTATAAGAACTTCAATGAATTGACATCTTTATGACTAGTTAGCATTCTCTTCAAGAACATCATAGGTCTCGCCATAAAGTATTATAGTTTTCTTAAAATAGGTTTCATTTGTTCCTTATAAGGCTATTCCTAGATTTATACTGAAATTAAATTTATACTAAATTTTATTGGAAAGGGGGGGGCGCTTCATTTCTAACAATTTTTACCTGGTTACTGCAAAGAGGAAAACTATTGATATGTATTTATATTTTATTTGGCTACTTAATTAAACTCTCAATGTTCACTCTGAATTGGTCAACTTATGACATTTTTTAAAAACTAAAAGTTGAAAAAATCCAATAGAATTAGGTGGGAAACAATTGGAAACTGTAAAAAAATTACTTTAATAAAAATTATCAGTTATGAAATTAATATGTATATATACATAAAAAATTCAGCTACATACAAAACAACTTAAATGGCTAAAATATCTTGTTTATAATAGTATTATAAAGAGAACATTACTGAGGAATAAATCTAACAAGAAATGCTTCACGTCTATGCTTGTATTTCTGGAAAGATAACCATAAAAGTACCAAAAGTTGCACTGCTGAAAAGACTAGTGGGACAGGTGCATATATTTTACTGCAGTACACTTTTATCTATTTTTTTCTTATGCACAAATAACTTTCAATTTAAATTACAGAATAAGGACCACAGCATGAATATAAAACTAAATATTGGTAACTTTAATTTACTCCTTGAATAAAATATTTAGATGTGAAACATATTAATGTATATTTAGTGAAGTGAAATATCGGATATGTTTAATTTTGGTAAAATGCTCTTTTTATAATGAAGGCCGCTGAAATTTAAAGCAATTGCTAATAAAGAAAACAGATTCTCAGTCTTTCTTATTGCTATCTTAACTATTAACCGCCTATGAACTGAAAAGGGAGCAGATGGCTTCACGTTTTCTCTCTACAAACAAATTGCTTCTGATTTGGTGTGGAGGAAATAGATACAAGATCTTTTACATTTTCTAAAAGGCTCTGAGTTCAGAATGGCTGAACAGATGATATAGCTGTTGCTAAGATGTACAGAGTTGAACTTTCTTTAGCTCTCTTTCCATAGAGGAAGGTAAATTCAAGCAAATCACAGACATAGGTGCCCAGTAGGGGAAACTTATCTTCAGTATTCCTAGGCTTTTTTCTATTACTCTTTTTTCTCAATAGTTCCCATTCTCCCCAGAAAAATCTTACTGTTTTCTAATCTATTCCTCTAAAATTTTAAAATAAAAATGAATTTTGTAACATAACCAAAACTCATTTTAATAATACTAATATAATTCTAACAACATTTTATGCCTTAATCAACATATCTCAAGCATTAAAGAAGTTTGGGAAGGGAAAGAGTTTTCAATCAGCCCCAAATGTACCTAAGACTAGTTCTAATGACAGATCTGCTGAGTTTGAGATTATAAAGTAGTAATCAATTTCTCCCACTGAGATACATTATGTTAATTTCAAGAGAAACTGTACCTCAGCTACAAATTTTAGAGGCCTATTGCTGGGTGTTAATTCACAGGAAATTTTCTAGTATTCCCCGACATCTTAAGCCAATAAGCTCAACTACATGTGAATTATCAGACCTCTTTCCCTAAGTTCTCTCCCACTAGTCCTCAAACTCACAGATATAAAAGAAAAAATATCCAATATCATTGTGTCCCCTCCCTGAGCCTGTGCCTCGGTGATTTTGTCAAACTCTGTAACCATGTTTATAGCTTAGATCTTCTGATATGGCCAAACTAAAGTGGTACCAATAACAGACGTTGATATTAACAACTTACCATGTATAATCAGCATAATAATTATAATTTTAAACAGAAATCATATTAACTCCATTATAAATGTTATTGGCTGAGAAACACATTCATCTTGTATATGTTCTATTTTTAGTCTATTCCTCATGTAGTCAGAAATTCTAGCTGTAAGTTTAAAAACTAATAATTAAGTAGCCAGTGGCAATTTCATCAAGATATAGAATTAGCTTGATTTTTAAAGTATAACGGCTTAGTGATAAAGGTACTAAATTGTTGTATAAGACATAGACATTTAATTACTAAGTCACTTTTAAACTATTCAAAATGGGGGGTGGGGAGATAACATTGCTTAAATTCATCTGTTAATAAAATTATTCTTTTGATGTTAGACTTTAGACATCTGTAATGGCTTCAGCAAAGCTACCATGTGACCTCAGGTGATTCATGAGTCTTAAGAGTACAGACCAAACAAATAAAGGTTAAATGTTGGCAAGAGACCAAAAGTACATACCTAAGTATTCTGAGAGAAAATTTTTCAACTGATTAAAAATTAAAACTTTAATCTTTAAATTCTGAAATAACAGAATATGAGACATACTATCCATGGGGAGGAAAAACTACTAAGAATAAAGATACCTAGGTTCTAATGTTAGCTTTATGCTCTTGGCCTTAGTTTCACACGTAAAATAGTATCATATTATGTTTTCTTTCAGACTGAAAATTTTAATTCTTAAGTCATATACAAATGGGTGTGACAAAAGAAATTGTGTACAATAAAATAGTTATACTTATTTTATTCTTAATTATTTAGGACACCCAAAAATATATATAACAGGAGGGCAAAAACTTCTGATTCAAAGGATCAGTGATTTTTATCTTTCATATCGTGTGTGTGTGTGTGTGTGTGTGTGTGTGTGTGTGTGTGTATAGAAAGACCTCTTCAACTTGGCAAATGTTCTTAAATGATAAGACAATGCTCAGGGCTTTTTAAAAAATTTAATGTGCACAATATTTTACATGCAGAAAAGAACTCAATGGGAGTCACTGAATATGTGAATTTACAAACATATTTTTCAGTAACAAAATTCCACAACTTGAAAGTATTTGGTAGCTTAAGACAGTATAAATAAGGACATAGTTAAATGTTTGCTGCCATCTTGTGGCTAATTTTATTTTATGAAATTTTTTCATTAGTTGTTTATATTTGAGTTCTAAGATTATTAGCCATCTCGTGGCTAAGTAATTCAATACATTGTATTTTAAGGAAATATGTCCATTAACTGTTTATGTTTTAGTATTATATTTACATAATATTTAGTATTATGGTTATAAATTTGGAAAGGACTGCATAACCATCTAGTCTGACATCATGATAAATGTAGGACCAACTTCTAAAATAGGCAATCACTATACTGCAAGGATCCATTTTACATATTGATACCTAGAACTTTAAAAAAAACTCTTCCTTATAATGAGTTTTGTAAGCTTTATAACAAAAACTGTCTATCATTTTTCTAACCAGCATTCTATTTTATGACTATCACTGTATTCCCTCTATGAACCTTTATGTGGAACAATCCTTTATTTATAACACCATATTTCGGGCCCACAGGAATTTTAAAAAACAAAAAAATAAAGAAGTCTGTTAATTGTACTAAACACTTAAGGTAGTGGGCTTTAATCGAGTAATATCTACTTCATAAACCACAATAGGTATACCTCCATGTCTTTCAAGGGGAGACTTAAGTAAGATAAAATAAACATTTTGTTGTCACAGGAATGTCCAAGGCAATCTTAGTTCCAGTAGTACTGTACTGAAGAGAGTTATCCGTCAGTACATTCTCCTCTATGTCATTTGTGCAATGATGAAGGGGTCTAGTACATGTCTCCTCCATATATGGTGAAGAAATCAAATTCTCTTTTAAGGGACCTATATTTCATCCAAGAGTTACTACAGGCTACCTGATTTCTGGTGAGTCATTTAACTTTGATAATTTGATTTTCTCACACATATTCATTTTAATCTGTGTATGATAAAGGTAATTATATATTCATAATGGGATTTGATTTTTAGAGGTTGGACTGAGAAAACTGATTTGGCTGCTTGCCTGATAGGAAAACCAACTTGCTACAACTCATCTATTATTTTCAGTTAGATAAAAGAACCACAGAACAGAATACCCTCTATTTTACAAACAGCCAGGTCAAAGAGTACCAATGAAAGTCACAGGGCACATTACAAGTCCCAAAAGCCCCACTAAATCAGAGCCAAAGAAGCTATAAGGCTATGAGGAGCCTATACATAAACAAGAGACTCGAAGAAATGTTTCATGTGTCTATAGTTTTAAAAATTCTTTTCCAAAAGAACTTTTAAACAGCTTTCCTCAATACACTAAATAAAACTCAAAAAAAATAAAATTATCCTATATTCATAATTAACAAGTCATTAGAAACATACAGGTTTAGCCTGAGTGCATCACCATGGAATTTAACTTTTCATTATAATTGTGGATTAAGAACTTACAGCATCTGCTTTACAAATGGTGTTGGCTACATGTCGACATAGCATCTTTAGCCAGTTTTCTTTTGGAAGTTCCTCTGATGTCATCTGGAAACTGAGCAGCACATTTGCCTGCTCTGTTGGTGGCCTCACGAGCAAGGCAAAAGCATTATGGCAATCTAGTTCCAGAATCATAAACATTAAGTGTTATTTTCCTTAGAAAATAATAGATTTATGCAAGTTTAATTCCCTCAGACCAACAAAATTCCAATTAAATTATCTCTTTCCACCATTCCCGTCCTTCTATTTTTAATTGGACAAAGAGCATCACAGTTATCACACTGAAACATTAGAAAGATTTATAATAGTAAGTACCATATGAGCAACCACCAATAATAATTTGACATTAAGTAAACACTATTTTCCATGACATTTATTATTTTCTATGATGGAGTTTTTTAAAAAATTAGATTACATCATTTCTTAGAATTCCATAATTTGAGTTTTAAAATAAAATGGCATTAGAAATCAACCTACTTAAATAAGTTCAAAGAAATAAAATATCCAAATATTAACATTATTACAAAATGTTTTATGACCAACATGCTAAAATAGAACCTATTTTAAACAATGAAATCTTCCATTATAAACCAAAAATATGAAAATGATTTAAAATGCATTAAATAACCCTTAATAAATCCAGACTTTGACAATAAAGATAGCAATATAAATTTATGTTCATGTTTTCTTTAATTGTTTATATTAACTCAAAGCCTTCCATCATTAGAGGACGGGATCAGTAACGAAACCAGCTTACACTGCAAAAATATATGCCCAACATCCAAAATATGGCCATGCAGACACATCAATAGGCGCCAGTTAAATAGATGATATTGTTTTGGGTAGGTACAAACTTTTGGCAATTTCGGGCCTTCAGACAACCCTCCCTAAAACTACCAAAAAGTTGAGAGCAAAAGTTTTCCTTAATACACATTTAACTCCATGTCAAGTCTACTACAGTTGCTTTGGGTAAATTTATTCATGCACATCTATTCCTGCTACATCCTAAATGTATTCTTAACAATACAGCCATTGGAAACAGAAAGTATAAGATGTGGAGCACAAGTAATAGACTGGTGATTTCTTTTGGATTCTGAAGAAATAAAAAGTTCTGGTGTATGGATAAGCTAGGTTAGGGCACTATTTAGACATGTCACCATTTAAGAGATGAAGATATTCCACAGACTGAGATAGCACTTGCATTTGAAAAAAGTAAAATAATCAAGGCAGTTCCTAGAGACAGAGGTGGGACAGAAGTATAAGAATATTTACTTTACCAGAGCTAACCAGCTACATTTAAAGATAATTTACCAGTTAAAAGTAAAATATAAGGGAGTGATTCAAACGTACAATGAATATAAACTATTTTTATTTAACCAATAGTTGACCCAATGAGCATACCTTCTGTCTCTCTTATATCCAGCACCTTCTTAATTTGAGAAAGAGGCATGAGGTGAATATGCTTAAGAGAAGCTGGAGGTCGAGCATGGCCTGGAGGACTCCTAAAAGTGCCAATAACTTTGTGTCGTTTTCTTGCTATCTGAATATAGGGGGGGAAAGTCATTATAAGTAATATGAATAAAAACAAAGACCAAACAGTTAAAGATAAAATGGCACTAATCACATAAATCTATATGCAGCTCATCTATTAGTCCACTAGTCTAGAATATGTGATAAGCAGAGTTACTACATGACAAATGCATACATGTAATTGTGTAGCAGAAATGTTCACGTTTATGAGAAGAGCTCAAAAATGAGGAACACAGGCCAAAGGACCAGATCTATGCAAAAGATCCCAGAGGTGTACAAGAACTTAGAAGCATTGTGAGAAGTAACAGGATCAAAGAACCGAGGAATCTTGAGTTCAGGAAGGAGGATAGTTGTTGCGCTGGATCTGTCTTGGGTTCAAAACATAATTGATGCCAGTTTAAGAGTAGAATTCACAATTATCTCAGATTCTGAAAATAAAGGAGTGAATAACACAGAAATGGTTCTGCCTCTCGTATTTTTATACTACTGAGAAAGAGGAAAATTGAACAACACATTAAACAAATGATATAAACTTTAAACTCAAGGTGTTGTGTTACGATATAACTTTACCTAAACTGGGGATTCATGCAAAAGGAACAGATAGGTAAAGTAACACTTGAATAGCCAGGAGCAAAATCAGAAAGGACCCTGTGATTCATGATGTATCTGAGTTCTGCAAATTTTGTAAGATCTTTAAATTTATTATTTTCATTTCCATGAAAGTCTACTACGTTATTTTGCCTTTTTGAAAGAACATTTCTTTTGAGGTCATAATCATCAACTGAAAGACATTCACACAAAATGAGTTAGATTAAGTTACTCAATGAATTGAGAATGACTGGTCACCATTATAAATATGACAAAGTATGGCTGAAAAGTATACTACCTTGTGTTGGCTAGTTAGAAAAAATCAAAAGACAGTCAGTATCATATTCACATTGAGGCAGACATATGACACAGATCTGTTACATATCAAATATTAAGACTTCCTTTACATTAATATTGTGAAAATAAGCGATAGACTCTTTAAATAATTATTTCCACTGCAATATTTGAATATACTTTTAAATTAATATGGTTAAGCAAAATAAATAATCTTAAGGTTCATTTTTAAAAAGAAAAAACTGACAAGTATTAACGATACAAATGCTACTACATCAAGGTAAAAAATTTCAAAAGAGATAAAATATAAAAAGGGAAATATATCCTTAAATACTATATTAGTTTAACTTCAGTAACGCATCACCTGTCATTTAAGAGAAGCCAATATAGATTTTATCCATTTTAAATGTTTCTAACTTTTATCATACTCTTCATTCCAAATATGCTAAGAAGTTTGTTTTCCTTCTAAAACAAACAAGCTAAGGAATAAGACTTAGGGATTGTAAATCTTGAAGTCCAAATTTAATGTTAGAAATAGAGCTTGAAATTTCAGTTACTGTGATTCTGAGACAGGGAGGCTAACAGAGCAGAACGAAAGGTCACTGGTAAATGAAATGAGAGGCCAGGGTATCACATAATGCACTTGGAAGCTACAGGGATGACCAATGGCAGTAATGAAAGTGGAAGGTAAGTCAATGAGCTAGTTATAGAAGACTTCACAGAATATGAAGAGATGTAATATCAAAAATTTAAAGTTAGCCACAATTATCTCAGGATTAAGGGCATAAAAACCAGAATGGATTATCAGGGAAGTACAGAAAACCTAACCTATTAGATGAATGGGGACAGTTGACCTACTAGGGAATTCAACTGGAAAAACCTATAGAAGCTAATAAATAGAAGTACTTAGCAACTCTGGACAGTAAAAACCCATGATAATGTAAATTCAGGTAAAATGTGATTGACAATTGATTTCACCTAGTCCCTATTCTCAAAAGCGGGGCAGTCTACCGGTCTTATTATGGGGTAAACAAGTCGTTCAGGATTATCTGTCTCATGATTTTTTATAACTTTCTCAGTTCAGGGTATGGTCTATTGTGTACAGGATTTTCACTGTTTTTACTTTTGTGTTTGTGATATTACTGAACAAATGAAAATAGCATTTTTCACTAACCTCATAACAAAACTCTGCATTTAACACAAGTGAATTTTTGGTGGCTGTGCATGACTTTTTCTCTAAGATTCCCTTGTATTTTATAATGATATACATGATACAAGAGGGCAGTACTGGAAGAGAAGTGAAGCAGAAAAGGAAAAAAGAGGTATAGACACACACACACACACACACAAAAAAAGAAACCCATCAAATAACTTTAATGAAAGCAACAGAAAGTTGTTCAATAACAGGAATGTCAAATTAGTCTTCTGGTTAATAACCATCCATTTTATCAAAACGAACAGGTTTATCTTCTGAGATAAAAGAAAATACACTCATTTATATCCCCATTAGGCTGTTCTAGTTGTTTAAAAATACAGTATTAACAGAATAAAAGAAAAGAGGTGAAAAAGCACAGAAACATAATTCAATTTGCCTATGGAGGGATATGGGGGAAAAATTTAACTTAGATGAGAAATTTAGAACTAGAATCACTGCACGCCACCTAGTACACTTATCATTTACTCACTCTAAAATCTGCTGTCTTAAGGAACAATCAGGGAATCATAATTCATAATATTAAATAATCAAGATATCTCTCTCTTCAACAAAATACTGACTTCTTTGCTAGAAAAATCTACTCAAATTTCAAAATGAACTCAATTTTTTGAATTTTACAAATTTACATAGAAACAAGAAGTTCCTAAAATTCTTGGCCTAAGCATTTATTTGCACAGAAATAAACTAAATTTTAATTCTGACTTAAATTTGAAGTCATGGAAATGTATCGTACTTCTTTATAGTACACCTTTTTCTAAAAGCATTCTATTAATAGTATTAAACCAACAATTGGTCTCAATCAAAAAAGTGTGATTATTTAAGTTCACTTTACTTTAAATTTATATGTAATATTTCAATCATAGCTTGGTTTTAAACATTCAACACATGAATATAATATAATGTTATATTATATTAAGTACATCTTTACCTCCAGGCAGTCATTGAAGAGAAAGAGAGTTACTTGTTCTCCTCTGTCACAGGGGTGCTCTCCTAGAGAAATTGTTTCAACTCGTTGGATTAAACTTCGGTGAGAAGATAAAAGATTAGCCTGTATAGATTGAAAATATTAATCAAAGAGATCATTTGGGAGCACGTAACTTTTTAAAAGCTACAATTTAAAAGAAAGTGGTGCCAACATTCTGTTTATATTAAAACTGTAGAATCTAAACAACAAGAAAGAGAAAGTAAATTGGTAATCATCAAAAACAAATACTTACTGGGCATCCATCTACTTCATAAACGACATCAAAAATTTGCTTCTGAGCTTCAGTTTTTCTCTTATCCTCATTAATATGCCTGAAATATTAATTAAGGTTATTTTAGAATTTTTAACTTTTAAACCAACAGGATATGAAATCTGAATACAAATACATCTTGTCACAACAAAGTCCTTCCACTCAGTCTCTATCTTAATTCTGATAACTGAATCAGCTAGTTAAAATATTCCTTAAAAGTATCCCACTACATTAAAAAAAAAAAATTTCATAGACCCTTCAGAAAAGTATGTCTTACTATACTCCTTACTATATATTGGGTTGTCGGAAAAGTCATGATGTATTTTTTCTATGTTTCTCATTGCAAAAATGCGTCATGACTTTTCAGACAACCCAATATTTTTTTTTTTTACTATACTCTGTATACTCTTCCTAAAATACATTAAACCTGTACAATCTTCAGGCTAATATTAATAGTTCTAAGTATGAAATGAAGTTTCATTTCATTTAAACAAAAACTAAAATTACAGCTTTCAGACAAGATGAAATAAGAATAAAAGGATATATCCTTCTGCCTGAAACAACTAAAAAGCTATCAAAATATAAAGAAACAAGGATTCTCAAGACACTGAAAGTCAATTTCTGTGAGATAGGAAACAAACAAGGCAAGCTGGACAAATTTATACTGTCTATAGGAAACATATGTCAAAGACATTAATAGGCTGAAAGTAAAATGATGTAAATACACCACCCAACAATAGCAAAATATTCATTCTTCTCAAATGTACATGGAACAGTCCCCAGATTAGGCCATAAAATAAGCCTAAAAAACTGTGAAATGATTGAAAGTATATTCTCTGATAACAATGAAATTAGAAATTAATAACAAAAGGAAACTTCGGAAATTCACAAATATGTGGGAATTAAACAATACATTCCTAAATGATCCATGGTCAAGAAGAAATCACAAGAGTAATTAGAAAATACTTTGAGATAAATATAAACAATAACACAGCACAGCAAAATCAATGGATACAACTAAAGTAATACTTAAAGGGAAATTTATAGCTTTACTATATGGTAGATTTATAGCACTTATGTGCGTATAATAATAATAAAAATAAAAGATCTCAAATCAATAACCTAACTGCCCACTTTAAGAAACTGAGGAAAAAGAGAGCAAAATGAATCTAAAGCAAGCAGAAAAAGTGAAATCATAAAGATTAGAGTGGAAATTAATTAAATAGGAAATATAAAAATAGAGAAAAACTGACAAAACTTTAGCTAGACTGACAAAGGAAAAAAGGGAAAAGACTCAAATTACTAAAATCATAAATAAAACATGGGACATGACTACCAACCTTACAGAAATTAAAGGGATTATAAGAAAAGACTATGAACAACTAACTATATGCCAACAATTAGATAGTTAAGACATAATGAAAAAAAATTTTTAAAAGGGTTAACCTGGGCCGGCTGAGTGGCGCGTTGGTTAAGAGCTGGCTTGCAACGCCAGCTCTGAGCAGCAGGATCCCGGTTCAAATTCCATATGATGGGGGCCGGTGACACTGCGCCCTCTACAGCTAAGATGGTGAACAGCAGCTCAATCTGGAGCTGGGCTGCTGTGAGTCACCAGCAACAGCGTAGGCTGCAGCCCCTGCTGCAGTGGGCTGCCTTAAAGCTACCATGAGTGGCTGGCAGACGGTGTGAGCAGCCGGCAGTCACTGTGAGCTGCTAAGAGCCGCCGTGAGCGGCCATCCAGTGGCCAGTGGCCGGTGACCAATCTGCCTCACCCGGGAAGAGCGCAACTATAATACCAACATGGGGGGCCGGCCAAGTGGCTCAGTTGGTTAAGAGCTCGCTCAAGAGTTTGAGCTCTGAGCAACAGCGGTTCGAGTCCTGGCCCGAGCTGAGCAGCCACTGAGCTGCCAACAGGTGGCAGGATGGCTCAGCTAAAAGAAAAAAAAAAAATACCAACATGGGCCAGTGAAGTGACATCCTCCACAACTAGACTCAAGAACAAAAAGGACAGCAACTTGTCTGTTCCCCTTCCCCAATTCCCCAATGCTGTTCCCCTCCCCCAATAAAATCTTTAAAAAGAAAAGACATAAAGAACAAATTTCTGGAAAAGACACTAACTACAGAAAATGACTCAAAAAGAAATAGAAAATCTTAATAGATCTAGAACAAATTCAATTAGTAATTTTAAAACTTCTTACAATAAAAATGACTTCCAATTCTTCAAAAAAACTCTTGCAAAAAAATAGAAGAGGGAACACCAAGTTCTTCTGTAAAACCAGTATTAGCCTGATACCAAAGCCAGCCAAAGACATTACAAGAAAACTACAGACCAATATCCTTTATGAATACACTAAAATCCTCAAAAAAAATTAGCAAAACAAGTATAACATATAAAAAAAGTTTATACACCATGACCAAGTGAGATTTTATCCCAGAAATACAAGGTTGAGTTAACAATCAAAAATCAATTAATACAATACACAATCCCAATAGAAAAAAGGACAAAAACCAGATGACCACCTCAATAGACACAGATAAAGCATTTGACAAAATCCAACATACTTTCATGATAAAAACACCAACAAACTAGGAATAACTGAGGACTTCCTTAACCTAATAAAGGGAAGCTACAAAAATCCCAAAGCTATCATCATATCATGCTTAGTAGTGAAAGGCTGAATGCTTTCCACCTAAAATTAATAACAAGACAAGGACAAGATGTTTGCTTTTACCACTTCTAACATTGTACTGAAGCTCCTAGCCAGGGCAATTAGGCAAGAAAATGAAATAAAAGACATCTAAATTGGAAAAGAAGTAAAATGATCTTTACTTGCAGATGACATAATTTTGTTTATAGAAAAGTCCTTAAGGAATCCTCTAAAAACAAATTATTAGAAGTAAAACAGGTTCAGCAAGGTTGCAGGGTACAAGATAAGATCAACATAAAATTCTACTGTCTTTCTATACACTTGCAGTGGACAATCCAAAAATGAAATGAAGAAAGTACTTCCACTTACTATAGCTTCAAAAGACTAAAATACTTAGGAAACAGTTTAGCAAAACAAGTACAAAACTTACATTATGAAAACTACAAAAAATAGTTGAGAGAAATTAATGTTCACGGAACACAATGTCCACGTAAATAAATGTTCAAGGATCTGAAAATTTACTCTTGTTAAGATAACAATATTCCCCAAATTGAAATAGATTCAACAAAATCCCTATAAAATTCTTCACTGTTCTTTCCCACCACCAGAAATTGACAAGCTGATTCTAAAAGCAAAATGCAAACTCAAGAGACTCAAAATTGTCAAAACAATCTTGAAAAGGAAGAACAAAGTTGGAGGACTCACACTTCCCAATTTAAAACTTAATATACAAAGCACTGTAATCTAGACTGTGTGGTACTAACGCAATCTTTGACATACAGATCCATGATATAGAATTGAGAATCCAGAAATAAACCTTCACATTTGAGTTTAGCTGATTTTCAACAGGGGTGCAAAAGCAATTCAGTGGAGAAAAGTTGGTCATTTCAACTACAACAACAAAAGAATATTGATCCATACCTTGCCTTATACAAAAACTAACTCAAAATGAATATTAGGCCTAAATGACTTTTACCTGATGATTAAAAGTACAAAGCTTCTTGAAGAAAACAGACAATCTTTGTGAATCTGGGTTACATCAAGATTTCTTAGATAAAATTATAAAAGTATCACCCATAAAAACTGATAAATTGGATTTCATAAAAATCTAGAACCCGTATTTTTCAAAAAAAATGTTTTTTTAAAAAAGCCACAAACTACAACAAAATATTTGCAAATCTGACACAAGCTTTTTACCTACAATACATAAAGAACTCTCAACTCAAAATAAGAAAAGCCAAATTAAAAAAAAAAAAAAAAAGTAGACAAAGATTCAAACATACACATCCATCAAAGAAGAAAAGATGGATGGCAAATAAGAAAAAATGTTAAACATCATTTGCTATTAGGGAAAATGTAAGTCAAAACTACAATGAGAAATATTACTACCTACCTATTAGAATTTCACAAATTAAAATGACTGACCATACTAAGAGTGGGTAAGGACATGGAGCCACTGGTACTCAACATACACTGTTGGTGGGAAGGCAAAATTGTATAACCACTTTGGAAACAGCTGGGCAATTTTTTAAAAAGTTACATGACCTAGCTATTCCTACTCCTACGTATTTATTAAGAAAAATGAAAGTATGTGTTCATACAAAGATTTATTCATGAACGTTTACAGCAGTTTTATTTGCAATAGCCAGAAACTGGAAACAATCAAAATGTCCAACATATAAATGGATAAATTGCGGTATAACCATACAATGGAAAATAATAAATTGAAATGAATTATTAATAAGCAATAATAAGGACTAATCTCAAAATAATTACACTGAGTAAAATAAAAGCCTGACATAAGATAATATACTGTCTGTTTTCACTTAGATAAAATCCTCGAAAATGCAAATTATAGTGATAAAAAGAAGAGCAGTGTTGCCTTGGGATGAGCAGGATAGGGAAAAGCAGGAAAATGGGTTACAACAGGGCATGAGTAAACTTTTGGGGGTGATGGAAAAGTTCCTTATCTTGATGGTGGTGATGGTTTTGTGGGAGTATATGTATGCCAAAATTAATCAAACTGTATTTTAAACATGTATAGTTTATAAAATCAAATAAGGAAACAAACGTAGTGAAATTACTAAAGCATAGATCTATAACAAATTAAGGTTTATAAATTAAGCATGTGTAACTAATGATATTAGAATTCAATTTTAGGGTTCTTCTGTTTTGCTTAAATGGCAAGGACTAATTGGTGCTCTTATTATTTCCTTTACCTAACAGATTATGGTTGTTGCAACCAACACAATAAACACTTAATCCCTAGGCTAAATGTTCAAGAATCTCAAGAATTCAGGCTTGGTCAAATTCTATAAGGCTTATAAAATCAGCATCACAATTCAACATTAAAACAGCAGCTCCTATAATTCAACATCTTTCATCTAATATGAGCAAGCCATTTAGGGCAGGGATATGTTAGAAAGGTTTGTAAATTCTCAAGAAGTTTAAATAATGTTGAAAAAGGAAGAAATTGCTAATCAACGGTCTTATCAATTTGGCTCATTAACCCTATAGCAGCCAGCCTGACACCATTCTGAAGTAGCCAACAGGCAAATGACTAGTCTATTCCCTAGTTAGGCTACTGTAATCTTTGTTTACCAAAATATATTATACATGAATAACAAACAGCACAAGCTATGATCAAAATAATAGTGGTAGAGTATTATTCTACACATTAAACAGGTAAACTGGGCAAGTAACAACCTCTTAGATTTTCTCTTTTGTGAAGCTATGTAACACTGCCTACTTCAAAGAGTTCGTTGAAAAGGTCAAGGTAAATATGTGTCAGTTTGTTAAACCATGAAGTGTTGAAAAAAACTATTATCCTGGCCACAAAATAACAAATCAAAAGTATGGGGCTGGCTGATGATCACATAAAATATGAACATAAGCAAAAAATAAAACATGCACAAAACTTGCAGCAGCAACAGAAAGTGGTATTCACTAATCTGAGCATTATTCTACTGCTGGACTCTCTTTAGCTAGTGAAGTTCCTCGCTAAAAGCTATTTTGCAAGTATTTTAAGAAACTTTATTTTATATTGAAGCACCTCATGGAATCTCAGGAACCATTTAATTAAATCTATTAAACATGTTGATAGGTCAAGTCCAAAAAGTTGAAGTGCCCTCGCCCTCCATGAGGCAAAACAATGCCAACATAGATTTCAGTTCTGATCATAATAGTCAGAAAAGATAATTTCCGATCAGAACTATGTCTCAAAGTTTAACAATCAAGCTCCCCAAGTCAGTTTCATTTGAGTTTATACTTTTAATACATCTCCAGGCCCAACAATTTATTGCTTAAAATTAAAAGAAATAAAAAGTCAAAAGTAAAAGTGAAAAAAGTATTGTAAACCTTTTCTTTTAATATTCTCATGTTCAAATTCCCAAGTTACACATTAGAGTAATGAATACAAAGACAAAAACAAGCTATAACTAAAGATATATAAAGAAAATGTCTATTAGTAAGTTTATGCCATTTTCAAATTTGTTAACCATTGTTACTATCTGTGCAAATAGTTTAATACCTTCAGAAATAAATGTTTTTTATTAATCAATGTATTCTTACAATAATTCTCTCATCATTTTAATGTGTAACTCCACTATTAGGAAAATAATTTCGATATTTCACAACATTTGTTGATATTTTTCTCTCCATTTATGCATGACTAATTGTTCTATCAATTTCATTCTAAATCTAAGGAACAATAAACATTTGAAATAATGCACTTACGTCATTACTTCCTTTAGTGATCCAATAGCTTTTTCTAGAGTGCTTTTGTCAGGATTTTCTTCAGCTGTATGCTTCTTAAGGTCTGTAATAATAAAATGTTTTGCCCATGATTAACAAAAATTCAGTGGTTTTTCCATCTAAGACTTAAAAATGCTGTTTATCTTAATAGACAGGCTGATAATTTTTAAACAGTATCTAACCTTTACTTAAAATATTTATGCAATGTTCCCTTAAGAGCTCTCTTCTTACTAGTGCCTAACCTTTCAGAATACGTAACACAGATTTTCTTACACTGCTATTTCATTTCCCTTCTAGTAAAGCTTGGGGACTTCTAGATTCCTTAAACTCTCTCGATAGTGCTGAATGAAAACACATGGTCCTCAATTAGTTGAGAAATCATTATATATGTTATACTTCATACCAGCGCCCATGATTCCATCACAGAGAGCATTCGGTGTCCTTAAAAGCAGATTTTGCTCAGTTTATAGGTTCATGGCATGCTTATACTTTGACTCTTCTTATCCAGGTTGCTCATAATGTTCCCTAATCCATGTTTCACCTAACGGTTCCCTAGTACTATGCCCACCTAATCTTTGAAATCAAATGATAGAAGAAAGGCTCAGAAATCAAGTTAATTTGAGTCTTGACAACATTTGATGGATTTCTCCAAGTACTAATGAAACAATAATGAAGCAAAAAAATACGCTTTATAAAGTTAAAGTTTCCTTGCTCATATATTTCCCTTATAATCTATAAAATAGGATAGCTTTTTAAGACTAGAGAAATCATTTCATAAACTAGTCATTATAAACTACATTAAATAAACTTAAAGAGAACAAAAATTGTCATTCTTTTTAGTTGCTACTATAACTCACATAGCCAAAATATTTTAAAGAAAAAAAACAGATTAAACAGTCACAAAATTAGCCTCCTTGTCAGCTATACCTACTACTGTAGTTAAGGTCTGGGGATCAAAATGCTTTATTACATATTTTTTCCTGTTTGTAATTTAACTTTCACACTAAATTTTTATATAAAAACTGACACTGTCCTAAAAATATTCACTACTTTAGTCAGCTAAATGTAAAGACATATTCATATGCTTTTTTTTTTTTTTTTACTGCAGGCAAAATTTATTCATAAAAATTAACTATCGGCTGTACAACTCCCTTCCGTTGATATTTGTAGTTTAAGTTCTAAAATAAATGAATGCATGATTCAAGAGTGTTCTGCACAATCTAAGAAAAAAAAAAAGCAAGCATAAGACCAAGTATACAGAACCCGAGATTCAGAAAAGAATCAAATAACTTGAGACACATGAATCACCTTTTGTCTTGGGATTTTGTGGGTGTATGTTGTGTTTACATGGATGTAAACTGATTTTGAATTAGTGACACACCATCAAATGTGAAAAGACTTTCAATGGAGAGATACAAAGTACAATACTAGTCAATATAATTGATATCAGTATTGATATCAGAACAAATACAGTTTTTAGGCCAGACTGAATTTTTGTAGCATCAGGAATTAAGATTATCCATAAAGATATTTTCTATATAAAAGATATAAACTGTAATGCTGAAATCTAAAATAAAACTATGAAAATGAAAAGAATTTCAAATTTTTTAGAACAAAACAATTCCATAAAAACATCCAAAGTAGTCTAAAAACAGATGAGATAAGTACCATTCAAAAGTAACGCAACACTGGGTAACCTCTGGACTGGTCGGATGAGAAGTTCAACAAGGCTTTGCCGTCCACATTCTGGTTTAGCCTGGTTTATCTGAAAGAAATTAATTTATTCAACAAGTTAAAAATAAAGTTTTCTGCAAACATTAGATACCTTACATGTATTAGTTTACACCTTATCATTAGAGCACTGATAAGAACTTTGAGGAGAGGTGGGATGGTTGGCAGTTGTTCACTGGCAGATTAATGTGGCCAAATAATCTCTCAGGACCTGAAATGACCTCCTGGCCAAACAATAGTTAACATCTTAAACAGAAGTTGAGTTCCTTTACAGACTACTATATAATTTATCTTAAGCTGCTCTTAAGCCTATATAATTCACAAGAAAAATTTTTAAGTGTTAATTATGCTGATAACATTGGATAAACAAAGTAAAGCACTGGTAAGGGGCAAAAACCATTAAAGGCAAAACAAAATGGCCCTGGAAAATCTTCAGGTGTTTGAGAACTGAAACATGTATAACTTAAAAAAAATACATATCATATACAACCTTCTCATTCACTTAGCTGCCTCTTGGACCCTGCTACGTAATATACCAAATCTTCTGAAGCTAAACATCACTGCCACTCTCAGGTACAGCTAAAGTTAATAGAAAACATTAAGGTATTCTTACATGGATACGTTTTTTATTATAAGTCTAATTTTAATGAACTCCTTTAGAAATTATTCTCAGATTTTTATTTGAAGGAATGTACATTAATTACCTTCAGAAAAGCATGAAATCTTGGTTTCTGTTTTTCACATTTAATTATTGTTTCCTTGCTCATTTCAAAGAAGTTTACAAAGGGAGGGTAGGTTTTTACCAAATCTTTTGACTAGGAAGAAGAAGAAAAAAATTAATTTATACTACATGTCACCCTTAGACAATGAAACTTGAAGTAAAATAATCAATAGTCACAATCTGACATATTGAACGCAAAAGTTTAAAATATGTTTCTTGTCAAGTTAAATTCAGAAATTTATTTTATAAACTTCTCACTAATGAGTTAACAGTTAAACAAAATTTTGGCCTCAAATGGTACACACAACCTAAAACTTGAAAAGCAAATAAAGTCCCTAAAAGAAATAAAAGTATATTAAGGCTCACTGAATTGATATAAACATGACAAGATTAAAATCTTCTACAAATTTATGACAAAGGAACCAAGAACACACATGGAGAAAGGAGTCTCTTCAATAAATGGTGTTGGGAAAACTGGACAGCCAAATGCTAAAGAACGAAACTGGACCCTTACACCATACATAAAAATTAACTTTAATTAATTTTTTAATTATTAATTATTAATTTTTAAAAATTAATTAAAAATTAATTTTAATTGAATGTAAGACCTACAACCATAGAATTCCTAGAAGAAAACATAGGTTAAGCTCCTTAATGTGGGTCTTAGGGATGTTTTTGTGGATCTGACTCCATAGGCAAGGGAAAACAAAAACAAAAATAAACAAGCGGGACTACATCAAAGTAAAAGGCTTCTGCACAGTGAAGGAAACCATCATCAAAATGAAAAGGCAACCTACTAAACGGGAGAATAAATTTGCAAATCATACATCCAATAAGGGGCAAATATCCAAAATATATAAAGAAGTCATACAACTCAACAACAACAAAAAACCTGATTTAAAAAAGGGCAGAGGATCTGAACAGACATTTTCCTAAAGAAGACATACGGATAGCCAACAGGAATATAAAAAGATGTTCAATATTATTAATTTTAGGGAAGTGCAAAACAAAGCCACAATGAGAAATCACCTCACACCTGTTAGAATGACTATTATC
>NW_017734473.1:0-3553 GCF_001890085.2 Hipposideros armiger
CTGGAGGAGGGGAACAGCATTGGGGAATCGGGGAAGGGGAACAGACAAGTTGCTGTCCTTTTGTTCTTCAGTCTAGTTGTGGAGGACATCGCTTCCTCCACATGTTGGTATTATATTGTGCTCTTCCCGGCTGAGGCAGTCGCTCGCCGGCCATTAGACGGCAGCTCACGCTGGCTGCTGGCCACTCACAGTAGCTTACGGCAGCCCACTGCAGCTTTACTGCAGCCGTCGCAGGCAACTCCCGGCAGCTCAGCTCCAGGTGGAGCTATTGTTCACCATCTTAGCTGTAGCGGGCGCAAAGTCACTGGCCCTCATGTGGGTTCCAAACCGGGGCTCTGCTGCTCAGAGCTGGCGTCCCAAGCCAATTCTTAACCAATGTGACACTCGGCCAGCCCAATAGTAGGCATTTTGAGTACTTCCCAGTTTTGGAAGACTAAAAATAATACTACCATGATTATATGAATATTTTTGTATGTCTCTTGGTGCATACATATATGGATTTTTATAAGATACTCAAACTGTTTTCCAAAGTGGTTGCACCAATTTACTCCTCTAGTAGCATTTAAAAATCCTTTTGCTCTAGCATTCTAACCATCATTTTTTATTTTCTTTTTCATTTTAACCATTTTAGAAGTTGTGTAGTTTATCTCATTATGATTTTAATTTGCATTTTATGATTAATGAAGTTGAGAACCTTTATATTTATTAACTATTTAGATTTCTTCTTTTGGGAAATGCCTGTTTCTTGCCAATTTTTTATTGAGTCTATATTTTTGGTATCAGTTATTTGTCAATTACTTATTAAAAGTATTTCCTCACTGTCTTGGTGCTGTTTGAGGAACAGAACCTCATAATGCTAATATAAGTCCGATTTATCAATGTTTCTCCTTTTAGAAGTTAGTGCTTTTTCTATATTTTTAAGCAAATGTTCCCCTGTTCCTAGAGCAGCAGTTCTCAACCTTCCTAATGCCGCAACCCCTTACTACAGTTCCTCATGCTGTGGTGACCCCAAACCATAAAATTATTTTCGTTGCTACTCTATAACTAATTTTGCTACTGTTATGAATCGTAATGTAAATATCTTTTTGTTTTCCAATGGTCTTAAGCGACCCAAGTAAAAGGGTCGTTTGACCCCCCAAAGGGGTCGCGACCCACAGGTTGAGAACTGCTGTCCTAGACATCATAAAAGATATTGTACTATATTATTTTCTATAAGCCTTTCATATTAAGACTAATATCCACCTTAATCTCTGTGTATGATATTGGATAGGGGTCAGGTTTTGTTTGAAAATGCATATACAATATTCCCACCACCTGTCCTCACCACTGTAAATTGCCACCTTTGTTGTAAATCAAGTGTCCCTACAAAAATGGATGTTTCTGATTTGTCTGTCTTAGAGTAGCACTACAACTGCCTCAATTAAGTTTGATATCTAGTACATCAAGTCTTCTCATCTTACCTGATTCTTTAATTGTGTCTGGTTATCTTTGCTCCTTTATATTCCACATGAACTTTGGAATCAGCTTGTCAATTTCTACCTAGATTTTTTTTTTTTGTATTTGAGTTAGGTTGCAGTAAATCTACAGATCTATTTAGAGAAAGCTGACATCTTTACTATAGTGAGTCTTCCATTACATGAACAAGGTAGAGTCCTTCATTTTAACTTCTATCAATAATGGTGTGAAGTTTTTTGCAAATTTTTATTATATTCCTAGCCATTTGATGTTTTTATATTATTATATATCACATCTTTCAGTTTCAATTTTTGCTTGTTGCTGGTATATAGGAAAAGGGGTTTTTTTTAAGATTTTTTTTTTTAATTTGGGAATTGGGGGAGGGGAACAGTGCTGGGGAATCGGGGAGGGGGAACAGACAAGTTGCTGTCCTTTTGTTCTTCAGTCTAGTTGTGGAGGACGTTGTTTCACTGGCCCATGTTGGTATTATCATTGCGCTCTTCCCGGGTGAGGCAGATCCGTCACTGGCCTCTGGATGGCCGCTCACAATGGCTCTTGGCAGCTCATACCAGCTGCTGGCCAATCACGCTGGCTGCCAGCCGCTCACACTGGCTGCCAGCCACACACAGTAGCTTATGGCAGCCCACTGCAGCAGGGGCTGCAACCTACGCCGTCGCCGGCGACTCACAGCAGCCCAGCTCCAGGTCGAGCTGTTGTTCACCATCTCAGCTGTAGAGGGCAGTGTCATTGACCCTCATGTGGGATCCGAACCGGGGCCCTGCAGGAATAGATTTTTTAATGCTGCTTTGTATCTAATAATCTTTTTTTTTTTTTAAGCTGAGCCATCCTGCCACCTGTTGGCAGCTCAGCTACAGCTCAACTCAGGCCGGGCATCGAACTGCTGTTGCTCAGAGCTCGCACTCTTGAGCGAGCTCTTAACCAACTGAGCCACTTGGCCGGCCCGTATCTAATAATCTTGCTGAAATTACTCATTAATAATATATCTGCAAATTATGTATTCATCTGCAAATGATGATTTTTTTCCTTCCTTCCCAATCCTTACACATTTTATTGTTCTTCTTACCTAATTGTATTGGCTAGAACCTCCAGTACAATATCAAACAGAAGTCATGTTAGCCAGCATCTTGTCTTGCTCCATATTAAAAAGAAAGCATGCATCATATTACCATTAATAAAATTTCTTGTAGCTTTTTTATAGATATCCTTTATCAAGCTGAAGAATAGAATTCCCACCTACAGTTTGCTAAGAGTTTTATCATGGTGGATGTAGAATTTTATCAAAAATTTTTCTTTATATATTGAGATGATGTGATTTTTCTCCTTTATTCTGCTACTATGATGAACTATGCTGACTAATTTTCAAATGTTAAACCACTTTGCATTCCTAAAAAAAATAAACTTATTATTAATATATCATCCTTCCTAAATATAACTATATTCAGTTTGCTATTATTTTGTATGCAGATATTTAAGCATCAATCTCCAGAAGTGACACTACTCTGCAATTTTCTTTTCCTAAAACATTCATATTAGGTTTGATATTTAAGGTTACACTGATCTCTAAACAAATTGGTACCCTACAATCAATAACGGATAGAACAACCAGACAGAAAGGAAACAGAGGACTTGAACAAGACTATAAACCAATTAGTCCTAACAGACATTAACAGAACACTCCACTCAACAACAGCAGAACACACATTCTCCTCAAGTGCACATGGAACATTTTCTAGGATAGACCATAATGTTTGGCCAAAACACCAGTAGCAAATTTTAAAAGATTGAAATCATACTAAATATCTTTTCTGATTACACTGGAATTAACCTGAATGCAATAACAGAATGAAAACTAGGAAATTCAAATATGTAAAAATTAAGCACACTCTTAAATGACCAACACAGTAGTCCTCTCTTATCCACGGAGGATATGTTCCAAGACCCCCAGTGGATGCCTGAAATCGCTGATAGTACCAAACCCTATACTATGATTTTTCTTATACATATATATCTATGATAAAGTTTAATTTATAAATTAGGCACAGTAAGAGATTAACAATAAAACAGAACAATTATAAAA
>NW_017734474.1:2500-7648 GCF_001890085.2 Hipposideros armiger
TTATCACTTGGTGAGGGGTATAAATGTCTAACTATTATATTGTTTTACACACCTGAAACTAATAAAAAATAAGATAGATGGATTCAAATATGCTTATGGAAGGTAAAGATGATCCTTTGTGAAATATAAAAAAGAATGCCTTCCAGAGGATGGTAGAAGATTATGCAATTTTTGGAAATAAATATAATCACAAAAGCCAAAAGGAAAAATAAGGACTAACAGAGATAGGAAAACAAGTTGGCAATAGTATAAAGGGTGATTTATTAGCACTAAGTATACAGGAGAGCATTCACTTTCATTTTAGATTATAGCAAAGATTCGCAAGTGAAGAATATAAAAGTAACAGCTGAATTCTTTTGGAAAGAATAGTAAAAAAATAAAAAAAGACAGTGGAGACAATACATTATGACTAAGTAATAGATTCGAGCTTACACCTTTAATAAATACAATTCCCCACATATACATACATACATAGAGAACTCAATGACAAACAGCAAAGTTGTAGAAAGAAATTCCAATTCCATGTTTACAAGAATGCAATTAAAAGCAGAAAAAAGAATATATGATGATGGAAGGAGAATTGACTATGGGTGGTGAACACACAATGCAAAATATAGATGATGTATCATAGAATTGTATACTTGAAACCTATATAATTTTACTAGCCAATGTCACCTTAATAAATTTAATAAAAATTAAAAAAACAGGAATAAAAACACTCTGACCCCACTACACAAATGTAAAAACTTGTACACACAATTTGTAATAGAGAAAGTGAATAAATAACTAACCCACGACTATATTCAGATCACAGGTAATGAAATAATTGTAAAGTTAAGCTATTTAACATAACTCTTTTTATTTATCAAATAGATATGTTTTCCCATGGGAATACCAAGAGTGAAAGAAGATACTGTGAAATGCATGTTTAATGAGCTAATATTGCAAGGTATTATCTGCAAGCAATGTATTGGATCTGATAATCAATAAAGTTGTAAAGATTTTGTATGGTGTCAGATGGGCACTGTCTTATTAGGGAGGCCACTTCATGGACTGTGTAGATGCCTGACCACTGCTCTGTACACCTAAAGCTGAAGCTGAATAATATTGAATGTCAATAATAATTAAATATATCATCATGAGATCTGGAGTACATCATATGTAATAGAGTCAATGGAATTATAACAACTATATACAACGTCAGAGGGGTAGTAGATTGAGGGAAGGTGTTATTACTTTATGAGGGATGTAAATGTCTAATTCTTACATTGTTTTGTACACCTGAAACAAATAAAATAATATCTTGGATCTGGATCTTTCTCATCAATATGGAAATGTAGCCGAATATACACCATTTTATATATATATATAAAACTTCTCTCATTTTAACTGGACATTCCTGCATACCTCATACTCAATTTCCTTCTCTCTTTAATTGCAAAACTCATTGGATATGTTCTACTTTTACTTAAAATACTTTATGCCTCCCATTGTCATCTCTGATTCGCACTCCATCACTTACTTAACAATTACCTATGTGTTGCTGAGTTCAATGTTCTCTTCTCTTTTTAGCATCATAAATAAATAATTAATTCTTTAATCAGGCAAGCAAACAACCACAGAGAGCTCTAGGCTCTGGGCTAGGCTGGTAGTTGTCAAGTGACCTCAGGTAAATATGCTTGGCTTTGTTTCTCTGACCCTTTCCTGCACTACCCACCGGACTCTCAGACTCACCTGATTGGGAACTCTGAGGGGAAGGTCTCCATGTAAAAGTTTAACCACACAGTCCAACGTCACACCTGCTGAGAGACTGGACATGAGGAGATATTTACAGCTCCCCATGTCTGCTCATTAGGTACTTTTCCATCTCGTTACTCCAACCTCTATGCACATGATTTCCCTGTGGGTCTGGACAGAAGGGAAAGATTCCCTGGAGATTCTGTGTTCCCAAAAAAAAAAAAACAGTTTAGAAGTCAAGTGAACCCAGTTTTTATTAGTTCTTTCTCATCAAGTCTGCCGGTTCCCAGAGGACCAATCTCCCAGCACCTTATCCCAAACCTAAAACCTAAAACCTAAAAGTTTTCCTAAATTTAAGACCGAGGAGCCAGTTTGGATTAGAAATCTTGAACCTCCAAAATATTGACTTGTGGTGGAAATACAGCCCCTGATATCTACAGAAAATGGCTATCTTTCTTTTCAACAAGGGGGAGAACTACGTTCCTTTGATATAAACCTTCAGTCTACACACTGGCCTTCATGACACATTTCCAAAAACAATTTGGAATTTCATACTTATCTCACAAGTTAAGAGCTGTCAGTCTTTCACTATGAAATATTTTGGGGCTTTTTAAAATTAAATTTATAGTGGTGATGATGGTTAGTCAAATAACATATTTCAAGTAATACATCATTTATGAATCACATTATGTATTCACCACTCAGAGTCAGTTCTCCTTCCATCACCATATATTTGACCCCCTTTACCCTCTTTTACCATTTCCCACCACCCTTTACCCTCTGGTAACCACTGAAATATATTTATAAGAAATGTGCTTATGGCCGGCCGAGTGGCATGTTGGTTGAGTTGCCTTGGGACGCCAACTCTGAGCAGCAGGGCCCTGGTTCGGATCCCACATGAGGGCCAGTAATGCTGCGCCCTCTACAGCTAAGATGGTGAACAACAGCTCGACTTGGAGCTGGGCTGCCGTGAGTCGTCTGTGACAACGTAGGCTGCAGCCCCTGCTGCAGAGGGCTGCCATGAGCTACTATGAGTGGTGGCAGCCAGTGTGAATGGCCGGCAGCTGGTGACAGCTGCCGTGAGCCACCATGAGCGGCTGTCCAATGGCCGGCGAGCAACTGCCTGTCCCGGGAAGAGCGCAATGATAATATCAACGTGGGCCAGTAAAGCGACACACTCCACAACTAGACTAAAAAACAAAAGGACAGCAACTTGTCTGTTCCCCTTCCCTGATTCCCCAATAAAATCTTTAAAAAAATGTGTTTAATTTTTTGCACAGTAATTTATGCATGGAATAGGAAAGTAAATATATTCTTCCTTGTGGCCTCCAGAAGAAATCTAGCCATGTAACAACCATGATTTTAGCCCAATGAGATCCATTTTCTGTTTCTGACTACAGGAATAATAGGAGCATATATGTGTTTTTTTAAAATCACTAGTGTGGGAATTTTACATTAGCATTAAAAATTTTATACAGACTTTAATGTTTTTTTCCTTTTCAACTGCAGTTGACATTCAATGTTACATTAGTTTTAGGAGCATAGTATAGTTAGACATTTACTTGTGATGTTATCCCCCTGGTAAGTCTAGTACCATTTATCCAATATTTTCTTCAGGAAACTGAAGTGTGGCAATTCATTCATTTAGCCTCCCCTGGATAAAGGCATTTTGTGTTGTAAGCACACCTTAAGTAGAAGAAATTTGTCATCAATTTGAAGATATTCAGCCTCTTTAGCTGGTAGAGAATCTCTTATTGCATAAAAGTAAATGTGCTTCTGATTTTGATGCCTTTAAGGCATTAAGATAGGAAAAGTAATTCATCATTTAAATTTATGTGTACCATTTACTTTAAATCTTTGGGTCTAAATTTCTAAATCTTTCAATGTCATGTTAATTCAAACGTTCATCCTTTTCATTTCTATCCTGTACAACACTCTCTCAAGTTTCCTTTCAACATAAAATATAAAATTTGTCATGTTCCTGCGCGACAGGGGCTGGGGAGCGTGAGGAGGGGTGGCGAAGGGTTAAGAAATACAAGAGCCAAATATTGAGTTTATGTGGGCCAGGGGGTCTCAAGCCTCTGTAGACTGAGCCGTGAATCTGGTGGGCACAAAGCTTTTATTCTCCGCTGCCACAAAGAAGTAAACTTGGTTATCTCATCCCAGTTTGTTGATTCGATGTGTCTGGCAACTGCTTTATTGAAACTCATTATGTTCAAACACAAGTTGTACTTTCACCCATATGTATGATCCCTATGGATGGACTCAGCATTCTGAGACCATCAGATAAGGAAGCTTTACTGAGATTATTCCCTCAGGTTTCAGCATTCCGAGACACTTCCTTATGACTTCAAAGGATCAGTTGGCAGGAACATTCAAGTTAGCAGTTGCAAGGTAACGTCTCTCCCTTTTGATTTTAGCAAAAGGAGAAACACAGACTAGGTGGTTTCCTGGTTATTTCCCGTCTGAGCGCTTGTTGTCTGTGACAGATGACTAGGTAAAATAGAAACAGTAAAATCAGACTTCCAGTAAGATGGCGGAATAGACAGACACTGTGCCAACTGCCTCCCAGGATCACACCAAAATTACAAATAATTTATAAAATATCCAACCTCGGAAGTTCCCTGAACACTAGATGAACAGAACCTCTAAATGAAGGACTTAAAGAGGAGGCCACATCGAGTCTGGTAGGAAGGGCGGAGATGCAAGAGGGTGGACCCCATGAGGGACACCTCAGCGGTGGGGAGGCTTCTCTGGTTGGGGGAGAGACCCTCCGGCCCCACATCGCGCTCATCAGCCCAGAGTTACTTTGCCAGGAAGAGGAGTTCTATGATAGCTGGAAGTAGAAATTAGTGAGGACTGTCTTTGCTCAATTCAGTGAGGCTAAGGGCAGCTGGAGAACCAGTGGAGCCGGCAAACCGACTCACTCACTGGAGAGCACTTACCCGGCTCCTGGTGGAGGGAGTAGCTGTGTGAGTGGAGCCCAGGAGCCTGTGGGAAAAACTGAACTGAGTGCCATTGACACAAGAGCTGGAGGTTTTGGGACCATTGTTCCCCTGGTGTGGAGCTTGCACACGAGTAATGCACAGGAGGGCGCCATTTTTTCAGGGCTGTGCCCTCCCACAGAGGCTCAGGTCTGGGACTGCATTGGTCTGCTGGAATTGGGTAGGAGTGTGTGAGTGCCTGCATGCGTGTGTGCACATTTGTGCATGTGGCCTTGGATCCCCACCCTCTGCACTGCTTGTGCTATGTAGCCAGGGAAACGCCTGGCAGGCACGCTCCAATGCCAACAGGCTGCTTATTGAGATCCAGGAGTACGGGACTCACCTTAGGTCCCCGCTTTCTGCACTGCACATGCAGAGTTGCCTGGGTGGTGATTGGCTGTCAGGCTGCTCAGACTGATCTGTGAGC
>NW_017734475.1:0-3882 GCF_001890085.2 Hipposideros armiger
TTGTTTTTTAAGAATGACCTTCCTGGTACCCAAGAAGCTTGGTGACACAAACTTCAAGAGGTTGTGATTACGAATCTGAGCATGGTGTGTGTGTGGGTGTGTGTGTGTGTGTGTGTGTGTGTGTGTGTGTGTGTGTGTGTGTGTGTGTGTGTTGTAAAAGAAGATTGGGGGAGGAAAGTAAGAATCACCTGAGAGACTGTAGCAAAATACCTCTCCCCCAATTACCTCCAGCCTCTTATCCACACCCCCAAAATTTCACTAAGAATCGGTTCTCCTACAGTTGACATTGATTTTGTTTCACAAGGACAGGTTGGTTTGGAAGATAGGATTTCTCTTTACTATTAAGCAATATGTTTTAGTTCCAGTTTACAAGAACCCAAATCAGAGGTCGTGAGAACAGCAGACATGCTCAGCAAACGTCCACTGTGATGAGGGTCTGCACCAGCAAAGCCCAAAGGAGCCCAGTTGTGCAATATGGACCATCCCAGGGTGCCTCCCTCTTGATTGGGCTGAGAGGTCCATATGGTAGGGAGCCTCCCCCTAAGAGGTGTGGGCTTCGCTTTGTAGCTCTGTTGTCTTTTGTAACGCAGCTTTCTGGAGGACCCTATTTTTAAGGGAATACAGACAGGAGTGCATCCCTTAGATACGTAGGGCAGTGTTCGCAACTCTTTGATGTGAAGGCAGAGAGATCACTAAATTTCAGTCCTTCTGAAGTCTGTGGAATGAGGATAAACAAATCTTGATGGTGAGATGACACAACTATCAAGGAGAATCATAAATCATTTAGCAATTCTATCTACCACTCAAACCTATCTCTGTCAGTAAGAACCCAGAAAAATCTAGCTGGAATGAGACAATGGAGGTACAACAGCAGTGATGCAATACTCTTGGGCATAAGAAGAAAAACAAAAGCTGACCTTCATAGCCACTGGAATATGGATGATGAACAGATCTACATAGTCCAGCTGAAGTTTCTTCAGAGATCTTTCTAGGGCTGGTCGAACCAATTCTGGTCGAAGGAAAGTAGCCCAGAGCTGCAGTGACCAAAAGGAATAAAAAGTGGCTTATGATTTCACACATTTGAGAACCAAAATTAAACATCTTTGTTAAAAAATTGAAAAGTGAGTGACAGACCACTGTGGAGGTCTAAAAATAAGCGTTGGTACTAAATTTTTATTACTTAGTGTAAATGAGGTCCTTATTGGGATACTGAGTTTTATCTGAGTGACTGTATGAAAATTGTGAAGGAAACTTAGATGGGCCAACAGAAGCAACTTAAATGTTTCAAAGATTAGAAAAATCATCTCTGCAAGTCATGCTACAAGTCATGCTGACTTGAAAACAGTATTTCCTAGTCTGGCTTCTCTTTCTGGATAACATCACTTGGGTGTGTCCTGAGAGAAGCTGCCAAAGAATAAAAGGAGTGTCCCCACTGGGCCGCAGCAAAGTCAACCCACACAGTAAGTCGTTATTCGAGTTTTATACACAAACGCTGAACAGCTGTGCCCCACCCTCAATGTATGTTTTTTCTGGGTTCTATTTGTCTATACTGAGCCTCTACAATGTAGGAGGTAAATAAATTATTCATACCAAGACCAAAGTCATTATTTTTGTTTTTGCTTTTGTTTTTCAAAATAACACACCTTGGTGGTATAGAATATGTCCCCTCTGTTCACAGTGCCATCTGCAATCTTCTCTCGAAGGACCTTGCCGACCTCCTCCTCATTTTGGTAGACATATGCTGCGTCAATGTGACGGAAGCCTACATCAATAGCCATTTTGGTGGCCTCAGCAGCCTTGCTCTTAGGAACCTATAACATATGGATAAGGAGGGTTGATAATTGGCCTGGCTCAGAAAGAAGCAATTTATTTCCTTAGTAACATTTTCACCACCTGTTTCTACTTGTCCCCTGTTCCCGTTTGAGGATGCAAGCCATGGTAACAAACCTGTACTCTGGGGGTGTGGATTAAACACAACATAAGCTCTAATTTGAAATGAATTGGTGAGCTGGGCTTCATGAGGCAACATGAAAATCAAGTCATCAATAAAGAATTTGTTCAATGAAACATCACAGCGATGGGATAGCACCTGGCCTGCCTCTCATCCTCACTCCCAGTTCCCCACTTGGGGCATTTATGTTGCCTGTTTACTCAATTTTAGGATCTGCCAGGTTAAAGAGCCTGGTTCCCAGTGGGGAAAACCTCCTACCATGTGACACAGGAAGGGTTCCACCTAACTCAATGCCATGGCTGCCCCTAGTCATTCAGGGTTCTCATGCCAGGGGAGCCCTGGGATTTAAAGGGGGATTACTGTGTGGGCAGTGGTAATTGATCCTGCTTTTCAAAAGAAGATAGAGTGGCCTCTATGTGAAGGTGGCAGGGAGAAGAATGTCTGGAGTTCAGGAAAGTCACTAGAGCAGCTCTTGGTGTTTCCATGCCTGGTAATAACCGCGAATGAACAATGTTAGCAATCACCACTGGGCAAGGGCGTGATAACCAGGTTCTCAGGCCCCTCAGCAATGCCCCATTAGGCAAGCCCACCTAGGTCAGCAGAAGTGCTGCCTGAATGTGATTCGGGTCTAGAATGGCTAGCAGAGGGGGCAAGGAATATGATAATGGCCTTGGACCCAGCTGGAGCAGTGGAGAATGTCCACTGTTATAAGTCATGGTTTTGTTGTTGTTGGATAGATAGATAGATAGATAGATAGATAGATAGATAGATAATTTAATGACAATGTCATGAATAATTTTTACATCTCATTCCAATTTTTTTTAAAAGGGCCTTTAAATTAATTCCCCTTTCCCCACAGGAAAACACTTGAACTCCTCGGCCTGGAGTCCACACTCTACATCAGGCCATTTTTGGTCTTTCTGTCATCAGTCATCAGGGCCCCCTGTTTCATTTATGGGGAGCCGGGTATGTGAGGCTGCCCCGTGATCAGCATAAGGGCTTCTATGAAAGGACTGAAAATAAAAGCGGGCCTCTTCTACTTGAATGGAGTCGATCCCACCGCTTATTAGAATGCCTACCTGACTTCAAGCCTTCCTCAAGCTCAGCTCCCCGCTTCTTTGAAGCCTTCCCAGAACATCCCAGCTCACACCAGCCTCCCTCTTTCTGAACACCTCCACTTCCCCTGGTATTTCATGATACAATATTGAGCATTGTTATGTAGATGATCACCCTGCATCAAGTGTCTTTATATAGTTATCAAAACACCAGAGAAGTGGGATTATCTTCTGTGCAAATTCCCTCCATTGCTAGGATAGATTTTCACACGAAGTAGGAGCTTAATCTTGACTGCAGAATTGGTTAATTGATTTGTTAACTAATAATTACATATTCAACCTAGACTATTTTGATAGCCACACTCATAAGATCAAAAGGTTTATTAGTCCTTTCTGCCCACCAGGTGAAACACTAGTTCATTTATTCTAATATTTATTTCAGCCTCTGAGGTGACTAAAACCAACATGCTGGTTTCACATACAGGGGGTTACATGAGACTGTCCCTTGGCCAGCATCGGAACTTCTGGGAAAGGACTGGGGGACAGGATACTGAAACCAGATCCAGGAAAATCTATAGCAAAAGCAATGGATGCAGTCGAACCCAGAGAAGTCATGTCACCTCCCCACGGGCACTGCCTAAGCCTGCTATTAGCTAAGCCAGCTTTGCCTTTCCCACAATGGACGGCTTAACGACTAAATCTGAGATACCGAGTTTGCCCAGGAAGCACGCCTGACTAAAGGAACACATGCAGATGCTGGAACCGCTTCTCGTTAATACCATGACCTGCCGTAAACTGTTGATAGGGTCAGAGAGCGGCACTTAGAAAAAGAACTCTGATTAGGGTGGCAAAAAAACTTCTGTTACACGCGGCTTT